>NW_022103915.1:30130666-30169206 GCF_000313985.2 Echinops telfairi
CTGGGATGTTTTCTCAATATTCAATTGCTCTTTTATAGAAAGCTCTTTCTTAGACACATAGGAGTGTCTACGAATTTGTTTCTCTCGTCAACCCAAACTAACACACATCTTGTATTGCCAGGGGGAACACTGATGTGAGAGCTTAAGCAACGTGCCCCAAATCAGAGTGAATGCCCTAAGAATACCTTGTGTCGAGTTAGACCCACTGCCATCGAGTCAACCCTGATGCATAATAATGTTATATAGGGTTGTCGAGGATGGAAACCTTTACGGAAGCAGAAAGCTTCGTCTTTCTCCCCAGGAGCAGCTGGTCGGTTTGAACCTCTGGTCTTGAAGGTGACAGTCCAATCCTTATCCTACAGCACCATCGGGCCCCTTGAGGTCTACCTAGTGCTTTAGAAATAGCAAAGTGCTTCGACCTGAAGCGTCTCATTTGACTTTTCATTCAGTCAACAAATATTTATCATGTTCCTGCTGTGCTCCAGGCACTACCCTAGAGATTAGGAAACCAGCAATTAGTGAGGGGTGGGGAAAAGAGCTTACATCTCAAAAGAGAGCTTTCACATAACCTCCTGGCCTAGGCAGGGCAGGTACTACTGCCATTGACTGTTTGTTGTTGCTAAGTGCAATCAAGTCGGTTCTGCCTCGCAGTGACCCTGTGTAGAGTCGAAAGGAACCCTGTCCAGCCCTGCACTGTCCCCACAGTGGTGACTATGTCTCAGCCCATTGTCCGTTCATCTCTTCAAAGGTCTTCCTCTTGGTCGCTGGTCCTCTACCAAGGGCTCTCCTGACAACACGTCCAAAGGATGGGAGCCACGTCTCGCCGCCCTGCTGCTAAAGAGCCTTCTGGCTGTACTTCCTCCCAGACCGATTGGGTTAGCTGTTTAGGCACGGAGACAACAGCAACACCAAGAACCCAAACCAAACCAGTAGGTGTTGGGTTGGCTCCACCTTGGGTGTCCGAGCTATCCAGGCTGTGACCTTGCCAAGGCAGGTCCCCAGGCCTGTCTTCCAAGGATCCTCTGGGTGGCTTCCAGTCTCACCCTTTTGGTTAGTAGTCGAGCGCTTAACTGTGTGTGCTCCCCACGACTGCTGTCGTCATTGTTGGTGAGGGTTATCAAGTCCATGTTCGACTCATAGGGACCCGGGGTGGCAGCCAGAGCGGAGCTGCCCTGTAGGCTTTCTAGACCGGGATGTTGATAGGAAGACATCCCCAGGTCTTTCTCCCGCAGAGCTGTTAGATCTCTGCCTCTCATGGGAGAAGCTATACCTAGGTCCTTGGCTTCACGCCCAAGCCTGGTTTGTGATCCAAGTGAGTTTTATGAAAGGTAAAAGACGTTTCAGGTTCACACAAGCACCTCGGGCACTTCACCCCCGCAGGTGGAGTCCTGAGGAGATCACTGCACGGCCTCTGAGGCGCACCTTGAGAAGCAGAAGGGGCCGAAATGCTCTGGATTCGGACTTTTCAGGTTCTCTGATGAGAGGCGTGGCCGACGATCCTGGTTGGTCCCATGGGCTGAATTGAATCCTCCTGGCCCAGATGGGCCAACCCAGGTGTAACGCCCACCTAGGTGTACCACCCCTTCCTGGCTGGAACCCCTGAGCATGCGCAATGGACGCCCCAGTCCCTATGCTAGCTAGCTACCTAACAGAGCCACTGACTGTGTTCAAAGTGCCCATCTTTCCGTTGGCAGCTTAGCACTTAGCTAGTGTACCACTAGAGCTCCTAACATCGGCACTAAAACCAAAGCCACTCACGGTCATCAACTGCTTCCAACTCCTGGCAGCCTGACAGAGGGTCTCCATGGCTTCGACTCGTGAACTTTGGACAGGCTGTCGGAAGAGACCAGTCCCTACAGAAGGATCAGCACGCTTGGTAAAGTAGAGGAGCGGTGGTGGGAAGAGGAAGGCCCCCAACAAGATGGAGTGCCATACAGTGACTGCACCAATGGGTTAAGACCGACGAAGCCTGGTGAGGCTGGCGAAGGACCAAGCAGTGTTTCCATCTGTGGTCCATGGGGTCCTTGTGAGTCAGCACCTGACCACACCCAACGAGGCAAACAACAAGACTACACATCTTTATGAGAACACACAATCTCGTCTTTCTCCGGGGAGCTGCCAACTTGGCAATGAGTAGCCCCCAAACCAAACTGAAAGCAATGACAATTCAGAGAGGATGGAATGGCTGACCATTAGCTCTGGAATGCACATTGAGTCTCTCGTTTTGGATCAGCTCACCCCTGACATGAACTGTAGGGACATTTCCAAACTCACTCAGCATTTCTTAATCAGCTCTCTCTTCCTTTCAAGAAGGAAAGATTGGGGAGAAAGCTTCCTAACTCCACCTCACCTCTCAGGGACTCTCATGGAATTCACCCAATCCTTCTTAGACAAATTTACAAGGCTTTTTCTGCAGACAGGTGGTCCTGGGCCCTATCACCTGTACAAAGAGGGTAGGGAAAGCACAGGTCTGGGAGTGCAGAGGCCTGGCCCCCGGCCCTACTTCTTGGCTCTAATCAGCTCATTCATCTTGGACAAGCCACTTCTCCCTGCGCCTCTACTTCCCCATCTACAAGGGAAAATGGGTCAGCCCTAAGGAGCGCTATGCTTCTCTCACAGTGCTATCTGACTCTTCTGCTTGACCAACCAGACTCCACCTGTTCCTTTAACCGATCCACTCAAAGACAACTGCTTGTTGTTGTCTGTTTACTGGAGGTAAAAACTCAAACTCAAACAGAAAACCCAAACTCACTGCCATTGAGTCCATTCCAACCCATAGTGACCCCGTAGGACCTGTGGGTTTCTGAGACGTAGCTCTTTATGGGAGTAGAAAGCCCGCCGTTATCCCGCACAGAGGTTGGTGGTTTCAAACTGCTGACCTTGGCAGTGAGTAGCCCCATGAGTGACCACTATGGCACCAGGGATTCTACTGGTAAAAACTGGAGACGTCTGAATGCAGTCTGCCGTCTGGTGAAGAGTGTCGTGCCGATGTTCCTTTCTTGGCACCGTAGCCCCGGGAAATGTTGTCAGTCAGAAAACATCGCTATACCTACATCCAGCGGGAAGGCTGGAATTCCCAAGCACTGAGCTCTTCGAAGGAAGGGGCAAAGGGAGAGACTTGGTTGGCAATGAGGGTGGGTGGGAGGGGGGAGGAGTAGGAGGTCTTCCTGGGCATGTCTCCTAAGGACCTCAGTGACAGTCACAGGGTCCCCAGGGAACCTTCTTCACATTCTCTTCTCAATTCCCCCTGGACAAAGCCACTCTGGAGGAAGCTCTTTCTCTGCAAGGGCCTTGGCTTGTGATCGGCATCTATTATCAAGGAGAAGAAAGGTCCGTCTCCCACACTGTCAGGCCAGGCCGTGCCAGCTGGTCACTGGACCCTCCTCTTCTGCAACAGGGATTGCTTTGTGTCAAGGGGGCAAAATGCCAGCACAACGGCTCGGGAAACGGCCGGCTGCCCAGAGTCTCGCAGAGCCCCGGAGTGTTTAGGGAATTTCAGGCTGGGGAGGAAGGAAAAAGGAGAACTTCGGCACGTGGCACTGCTGTCTTCTCCAGGTTCTTGTCTGGGGAATGGCAAGGTGGCAGACCACTCCTGGGCTATTGATGCACCCACACGGCGGCCCGAGGGAAATGGGTCACGGAGCCCTGCCAGAGAGGGTGGTATTTAAACCTCCTCTGAGGGTGTGGAAGGAGCCCTGGTGCTGGAGTGATTACGCACTGCACTATGAGCCGCAAGATCAGCAGTTTGAAACCGCCATCGGCTCCCCAGGAGAAAACTGGAACTTTCCACTCTGCAGAGTTACAGGCTCAGAAACTCAGGTCAGTGCGACCCTGTCCTATGAGGTCGGGCGGGTGGCAGCGAGAGCGAGTCTGTTACCAGGCAGGCCCAGCGTATCGCAGAAAGCGGCGTGTTAACTCCTTTACCTGTTTAACTTGAGACATTTGTCTTTAAAACTTGTCACTCGCTCCCTGCCTTCTTCACTGATCTTGCCCAATGGAAGGGAACCTTTCCTGGTGGTTCAGGGTCATTGTTAAGCACATCAGCGAGGACTCGCAGCTGAAATCGAAGCCAGAGACGCAGTGTGTGGGCCCTTGTGCTCTCAGCAGCCAGCTCTGAAATGTGCTGTCTGAGAGAGAGAGAGAGAGAGAGAGAGAGAATTCCCTGAGCTCAGCTTGTTTTCCCTGCAGAAAAGTGCAAACCACGCGCCCTCTTCTCCACAAAGGCAAAGCAAACCCGGGGCCCCAGTAGCGCCAGTGACCCTGGCCAAGTGACGTCACCCTTTCGTCGCTCACATTCTTGTCTGTAAAACCGGGAAGAATCATGTGATTAAATGAGATGATGCATGCACAGTGCTTAGAACGGCGCCTGGCATCTCCCCGCTCAATGTGTTGGCTTATTATTTACAGATGAAGAAACAGAGACACAAACAAGTCTCTAAACAAGTCCCAGATCTGGGAGACTGAGTATCCCTCCTGTATGGTGCTCCCCAGCAACTGCTAGATCTCTGGAAGCCACCTGCTGTGTGTCTCCTCACCCCTGGCCTCAGGGCTCACCAGCCGCTGTGCTGACTCCGATCCACCCGGCTCACCCCCAGTCCGAGCCTGGTCCAGGAAGACCAGACAAGAAGGGATTTCCTGGGTCAGAGACTGTTGGAATGGAGGCTTCTGCCAATGCCCACTCCGGGAAGCACCCAAGGGGCTGGCAGGCCCTTTTGTAACTGTCGTCCCTTGGGAGGGGGCTGGCACCTTGCTCCTCGCAGGGAACCCTGGCTGCACCTTCACCTGTGTTTGGAGGCTGCGGGCCCAGGGATAAGGGGCCGATGGTCCTGCAGCCTCCTCCCCCAGGAAGCCCCAAAAAAGAACACTCTCTTCTCCGGCCTCCAAAGTGACCTTTCAATGGACAGGTGACTTCGCCCGCATGTTTCCAGCGGGCCAGGAGTCAGACGGGAGGGCAGCCCTCGAGTCCAGGGCTGCCTACTTGCATGCCCCTAGACCCCCAGAAACTCTCTCCCTGGGATTCACTGAAGGCTAGGGACCTCTGGCCCCACCGTCCCTCTTCCTCGGGTGCCCATTCGCTGTGCTGTGCAGGTCCCTTATAGGGGGACCCCAGCCCCCAGGAGGCCCAGAGCTGGGAGGCTGGTGCCTGGCGGCACCCCTCACCTGAGGCCCACCCTCTTCCTTTCTGTAGACTGCCTTCTCCCCTGCCTCGGCCCGCACCTTGCCCGCCTTCAGACACCTTCCAGGGTCTGACTGAGGTGTGCCCACCCAGTTCCCAGGACGAAGGACATTGGTGGAGCCCTTTCCCCTCTTGGGCCAAAGACTGGGGGGGCCCTTTCCTGCACATCCAAGGGGATTCCTAAAGTGCCTGAAAAAATCTCATCTTTCTAATTTATTTTCCACGAACTTTTTGAAGCCCCCTGGTACAACTCCATCTGACTTCACCCCTCTTCCCAGTTCTGAGAATAAGAAACACGGGGGTCCCTGAGTCGCAGCCTCGTAGTAGAGATAAGTTTCCAAGATGCATAACAGAAGCATCCAAACAGAAGCCCCTGGCATCCACCACCCTCATCTTCATGCCCAACCAGTGGTGGGACTCAGGTCAACCCTGAGAAAAGTGAGGGTCCTCCAGGGAGGAGAGAAATGGCCGTGCCCAGGGGCCTTCAGGCGAGGAGAGGGAGGAAGGGAGAACCCAAGATATCCAGAAGCAGCCTTCTCAGGACCTTCTCCAAAGTCCTGCTTCTCGGGACCCTCCACCCCCAGCCCAGAAGTTTCGTTAAGCAGGACGGAAAAATATGTCTTCACCACAAACATTTACCTGGGAACTCTGACTCAGGAAGACCTAGTGAGAAGCGATATGATACGGGGTTGGGGATGGGGATGGAGGTGGTGAGGACCTCTGCCCCCCCAGGGCTCAAGGTCGGCTGGGGGTGAGAGGCAGGAAGGAGTGGTGGAGGTGGAAGTCGTTAGTTGGTGTTGGGTCAGCTCCGACTCATGCCAAGCCCAGGCCAACAGAAGGCAACAGTGCCCAACCCTGCAGCATCTTCACCCTGTTGGGATGCTTAAGCTCCAGGGGTTCTGGCCACTGTGTTCCAAGTGCCTGCTAACCTAGGGGGTTCACTTCTATGTGATAATATTCAGTTATGACTCTGAGTTTTCCTTGGCTAATCTTCATCTGTCTTTCTTCCAAGCCTGTAGTCTTGAAGTCCTGAATGGCCCTGCTGGCATTTGAAATATCAGCGGCATAGCTTCCAGCATCACAGCAACAGGCCAGCCCCACAATAGAATCAATGAAAACAGATGTTGGTGCTTCGTTAAGTCACCTGAAAGCCCTTTGTCCCACAACACGCACCCTAAACTCCAGCTTTTCGGAACGACTTGTCATTTCCTAACATGCCTTGCCCTCTGTGTGGCACAGACATGCCTTGCTCGCTGTCTCAGGGTTTGCTAGAGAAACAGAACAACTTGGATCACGGTGTTGGTGAAGAATAAGGAAAGTACTATCGATTGCCAAAAGAACAAACAGGTCTATTTTGGACGAGTACAGCCGGCATGCCCCTTAGAGGCGAGGATGGCGAGACTTTGTCTCGTGTACTTTGGACGTGTCATCTGGGGAGACCAGGCCCCAGAGAAGGAGGACAGGATGCTCAGTCAAGAGAGAGGCATTGAAAGGAGGATGGATGGAGGAGATGGATGGGCACCGTGGCTGCCACAAGGGACGCAGGCATCGGAACAGTGGTGAGGTTGGCACGAGACCGGGCCGTCCAGCGTGGCACTGTCGTCCCTGGGGTCCTATGAGTCAGAACCAAGTCAGCAGCACCTGCCACCACCAACGAGCCCTGGCTAGAGGATAGCTAACCAACCTTGGATCAATTTAAAATTTAACTAAACAGCCAATGAATGCCTACACGTTATATTCCAGGACCTAGTTGCTGATGGAGCAGTGGGTTAAGTGAAGGGCTGCTGACCACAAAGTGGGCAGTTCAAGCCCACCAGGCACCCCAATAGAGAAAGATGAGACAGACTGTGTCTGTAAAGATGTAGTCTCAGAAATCCTGTACAGGGTTCATGTAACTTGGAATCAACTCAAGGTTGGTGGGTCTGTCTGCTTTGGGGTTCAGTCCCTAAAAAAAAGAGATCATCAAGCCAGTGCTCATTCATAGCACCCCAGACGGGGAGAATAGAACTGTACTCCGTGGGGTTTTCAAGGAAGGGATCTTTTGGAGGCAAACTGGCAGGCCTTTTTCCAAGGCATGGCTGGGTGAGCTGGAGCCACTCATCCCTTGACTGGGAGTCGAGCACTTAGCCTTTTGCATCACCATCCCTAGATCAGTAAATACTTGCTGAGTAAATGAATGGATGAATTTTCAGCTCCCAAACTCAAGTAGTTTTAATATTGGGGGTCTAAATAGTATCTCAGTTCTCGTAGCTTTGAATTCTAAAACTATGTTCACAAGGTACTAGATGTCTACAAATTAACACCCTCTCTCAACCTCTGCCCTACATGAAAGACCACCTATTGTACATTAATGCATCTTCAGGAAAAAGCGAGGGAGAGGTTAGAAGAAGGACCAGGTTGTCGCCTTGCAATGTTTGTGTTTAGTGCCTCTACAGTTTCCTGAACTATATGAAGAAGAACTCAGTATCAAGCTCGGAGGAAGGCTGATGAACGATCTGTGCTATGCAGGTGACACACCTCGCTCGCTGAAAGTGAGAAGGGCTTGAAGTCCTCGCTGATGAAGACTGAGAACTGCAGTGCAGAGTCAACTTCCGCGTAAAGAAAGCCAGAACCCTCCCAACCGGACCGACAGGCAACATCGTGGTAAAGGAGGGAAGACTGAACTTTCCAAGGGTTTCATCTTGCTTGGATCCATCATCAATACTCATGGAAGCCAAAGTCGAGAAATCAAATGACATTGTATGGAACAAATCTACTACACAAAACCTCTTTAAAGTGCTGAAGGACCAGGATGTCACTTTGGGGACGAAGGTGCACCTGACCCAGGTCATGGCATTTTCAATGGCCTCATGTGAATATGAAATTTGGATCATGTATAAAGGAGGCCACAGAGGAATTGATGCATTTTAATTATGGTATAGGCAAAGAACATTAAAAATATTCTTTGTGTTTTGGCTACTAGAAATCAAATCTGTCTTGGACGAAGTACAACCAGAATGCTCCTTGGAAATTAGGCTGGTGAGATTTTGTCTCATGTACTTAGGAAATATTTTGTACTCATGTTATTAGGGAAGATAAAATTAAAATTTCATGCCATCGAGTCAACGATGTTGCTGATGCCAACTCATAGCGACCCTGTAGGTCACGGTAGAACTGCACCCATGAGTTTCTGAGACTGTAACTCTTTGTTGGGAGTAGAGAGCCCCATCTTTCTCCCTCGGAGTCCTTGGTGGTTTCAAACTGATGACCTTGTCATTCACAGCCCAATTTGTAACCACTACACCACCAGGGCTCCTTGGGAGAGCAGAGAGACAGCAGAAATGGGAAAGACTCCATAAGATGGATTGACATTGTGATTGCAACAGTGAGAACAAACGCCG
Source organism: Echinops telfairi (assembly GCF_000313985.2). Taxonomy (NCBI): domain Eukaryota; kingdom Metazoa; phylum Chordata; class Mammalia; order Afrosoricida; family Tenrecidae; genus Echinops; species Echinops telfairi. The sequence continues at coordinate 30,139,223 of NW_022103915.1, forward strand.
CAGCAGTTGTGAGGCTGGTGCAGGAAGGGGAGGTGTTTCCTTCTGTTGTGCCTCGTGACACGATGCGACAGCATCCAACAGCAGCCACTACCATGTCCTGGGGAAAGGCAGCATTCCAACTCACCAGCTGCTCCTTCTAATCTTCCGTAAAGATTACAGACCAGGGAACTCTGTGAGGTCTACTCGGCCTACAAGGTCGCTGTGAGTTGGAAGATCCGATGGCACGTAACACGTTTACTTAATGAGTATATTATGGCTTATGGTGGGGGTGGGGAGACTTCAAAAAGTTCGTGGAAAATAGGATTTTCCCACAAACTTCTTGACGTCCTCTTAAAAGTCATTAAAAAGGGGAACTTTCTACTTTTCCAGTTCCTCGAGGATTTCCAATTCTTTAAAGTCACTATGGAAGAAGCCTTGGTGGTATAAGGATTATTTGTTGGGCTAACCACAAGGTCAGAGTTCAAGTCCACCAGCCATCCCACAGGAGGAAGATGAGGCTTTCTGGTCCTGCAAATATTTATAGTCTTGGAAACCCGCAGGGCCAGTTCTACTCTGCCCTATAGGGCAGCTGTGAGTCAGAATTGACCGACGGCCATGAGTCAACGAGTGAGTGAGAGTCACCATGAATCAGAATTAACCCCATAGCAGTGTGTTTGCTTTTTGATGTCGATCACTCAAAAGCGGACTGAAGATGCATTAAAGTACAGTAAGTGGTCTTTGGTGTTGGGCAGAGCTGAGAGAGGGTATGTTTATGTGCAGACTTCTCGTTGTCGAGGAGCACAGTTTTGGAATTCAAAACCCTGGGAACTGTCCATTTTCCCTCCATTGCTTATTGAGACCACAGAAGGACTTGCTCTGGGCATTCAAACAGCAACTCAGCAAATACAAGCAGGATCTTAAGGACTAGTGCCGCTTAAGGCCACAGCTGCCTCGAAAAGCCACAGCTGCTGCTGTCAGGTCAGGTGGCTGGTAGGGCAGGGAGGGGCTGCTTGTCCACCCAATCCGCACCACCCTAACCCCCCCCACCCCCCCACCCCAACCCCCACCCTTACTGGACGGCAGCGTGGGGTGGCCTTCAGACCCTTCAGTGCCTCCATTTGTCATTTTCAGCAGACCAAGAGCTCAGGGCTCCGGGGTTCCCGCCAGGCTGCTGGAATGCGTCCCCCGGGCTTCAGTGCAGTCTGGGTGAAACCTTGAGATTTCAGCGGAGAAAGAGCCATCAATCAGATGCAGCTCAAGGCTGCAAGGGTTTATGGAGCACCGATGAGCATGAGACCCTGGAGGGACTACCCAAGACCCATCTCGCCCAGATGGTGCATGCCCGAGTCGAAACCTCACAGTGATCCCAGCCAGCAATGAGCCCGAGAAGAAAATCCAGAGGGCAGGACAGAGCAGGGCACAAGCCAGGGTCACACTAAGCGGGTCCGGCTTTGGGAGGGATCGGAAGGCCAGCCAGTCTGTGAGTAGGAGAAGGCAAGGAGGACCTCATTTCAGTAGCTGATGTTGATGCCCGCTCTGTTCCAGGGGGTACGTACACTCCCGTTTGGCCTTTGCAGAATCCACGCTGGAAGCCCAGAGAGGCTCACAAACGCACCCAAGTTGGCCCAGCTAGAGACTGGCCGAGCTGGAATGTAACTAAGATCCAAGCTCAAAGTCTGTGTCCTAGACCATTTCCCTGCATAGTATTTATGAGAACCCTGAGCTAAAATCATCACATCTATCGTGTTAAGCGCCCACATCATCCCGACTCAGAATGGCCCTAACGGACAGGGCGGAACTGCCTCTGTGGGTTCCCGTGGCTATCACTGTTTATGGGAGCAAAAAGCCCCCTCTTTCTCCCGCGGTGCGGCTGACCTTACAGTGAGCAAGACGAGGTCTTGCTGCCTTTGTTTGACACTTGCAAGAAGACAGAGGCTCCGAGAAATTCAGAGGGAGGGACAGAGGCGGGAGGAAGCCCTGTGTGCTGCATGAGGCTGCTCACTGAAAACTTGGAGGTTTGTGTTCACCCCCAGGCACCTCAGACAAAAGGCTTGACCATCACGCTGGGGGGCAGAGGGGGAAGCAGACAGTGACCATTCTGTAGAGCTCAGTTCTACTCTGACACACGTGGGGGGTGGTCCTGAGTCTGAATGCACTCAGCGACACCTGGTAACTGGGTAATCGCAAGACAGAGGACCCTGGCCATTTCCATGTCCCCTGGCGACGGCGTTTTACTGGAACGGCCTGGATGGTGGAGATGCAGATGCATGCGGTGACTGGCACATGTGTGGTTTGAGGAATGGGGAACTTTCAGAGATGACCTGTTTCTCCAAGACTCATTGATAGACGTTCCGAACGGCTCGGGGACTGACTCATCCCTGACCAAGAGCATCACCCACCAAACCAAACCAAACTCACTGCCGTCAAGTCGAGGCCAACCCTGCAGGACAGGGTAGAACCGCCCCTGTGAGTTTCCAAGACCGTAACTATTCATGGGAGGAGAAAGCCCCGCTGTCTCCCGCTGAGCGCTGGTGGTTTCAAACTAAAGACCTTGTGGTAAGCAGCCCAGCTCCTTAACGTCAGCCAAATGTCGGTTGGCATTTTTATGAAATCCCGACGAGAGTCTGGACAACTGAGTCATTGCTAGAGGGTCTGGTGCTAGTATTCTGCACCTGACCCTCTGTCTCCTATTTTTTTTTTTTTATCACGAACCTGGATCGATTGTAATCAAAGCAACAAAGAAAATCTGAAGGAATCCCTCCAAAGTACAATTCATCTTGGACTAGGAGGAACACTTTATTTCAAGGAAGTCATAAAAGTTTAAAGCCTTTAAAAGGTGCACTAGCTTAATAGCCCCGGGAGGGAAGAAGTAGCTATTTCCTACCAGAGCTGAGCAAACCCAGCTGGCTCCACCAGCTGCTGCCCTGACACCTGGTTCCACAACAAAGACCTTAGGGTTTGAAAAGCCAAAAAGCCTCCCACGTCCACCACCGGCTGGTGGTCACCGAGGGAGGAAGACGGGTGGCCAGCCGGCTACTGGACAGATCTCATTTTCATTTGTTTGAAAGCCCAGCCCAGCCTATCGAGGACTCGGGGCCCTCCTGATCCCAGCAAACCCCTCACCACGTGCACCCCGGCCAGGCAGAGCCCGCCCTCTGGAGCAGGTGTGAGAGCAGCAAGTGGCTGCCCACAGCTCTCCCCACCTGGAAAGGCAGAGCCAGCTGCTGTGTCAGGGCCCATGTGAGCCACTGGCCGCCGAATGGATTCAAGAGCAGTCTCCACAGACAGAAGGGGTCAGGTCTGAGAAGGGGAACTAGCTGAGGGGGGAGTGGAATCCTGGAGTACCTGCCTCACCTCCAGGACTTTCTCCCCCACCCTCCCGACTCCTGGGCACCCTGGTTTTGTTAGTTTGTTTACAGACGGCATCCAGAGGAAGGAAGAGCCTTGCTCAAAACCTCACCACTGGGATGAGGCGAAAACCAGCGGACACAAGAGCTCAAGCTGAGCCTGCTCTTCAGCTCCGGGGCTGCTCCACGCCTGGATGTTGCTTTTAATTGTTTTTAATGAAATAAAAACCTTGGCAGGCCAGTCAGAAGACCTCTTCAGGCTGAGCCTGGCCACCAGCCTGCAGCCTCTGCCTTGGGGGATGCCCTGGCTGGGGGTGGTCAGTAGACCTGGCCTTGACTCCACTTGAATGTGCGGCCTAACAATGCATGGTGTTGGAGCGCCTTTGGAGGGAAGGCAACACTTTCACTGGGTTGCTGGGCTGACCCCAGAGCAATAAGAATGGATATTCAGTGTGCTGGTCCAGGTTGACTGGAGAAACGAATTCATAGACACTCATATGTGTGTAAGAGAACTTTAGATCAAAGAGTCATTGTATATTAAGAAAACATCCCAGCCCCGTCCAGATCAGGTCCATAAGCCCAATATTAGCCCATATGTTCAATACTAGTCTGTAAATTCCTCTTCAGACTCACACAACACATGCAGTGTTGCTGAATGCTGAAGATCACAGACCAGTGGGTAGAAAGTCTTGTGGATCCAGTGCTGGCATGGGTCTCACGTGGCTCCTCCAGCTCCAAGGCTCCTGGCTCCCTTAGCATAGCTCCATGTGGTTTGTTAACAGGACTGTGTAGCAGAGAGTGTGTGGACTGGCCTCCAATGAGCTATTTATCTCCCTGGTGCCTCCAAATGAGGTCATCAAGCTGCAATCTGATTGACAGGCTAAACTCCACCCCTTCGCTCTTAATAGTTTCAAATTGACGCCAGATTATGAAAGAACCATGTTCAGGTTTCCAGTTTAGCAGCCAGAGAACATGATGGGCTAGGACCAAATTCTACCGAAGGTGGGAGCATTCCTCCCATTCTGAAAGGAATTCCAAACTGAGAGCTGGTTTCGGTGTCCAAGGCTCTTGGGCAGGAGTCCCTGGGTGGCCCAAACGGCTAGCATGCTCAGCAACTAACCAGAAGGTTGAAGGTGTGGATCCACCCAGAGACACCACAGAAGAAAGCCCTGGCAAACTACCTGCAAAACACCCGCCATTGCAAAAACACCTCCTGGAGCACCGTTCTGATGGGGGCCTTAGGAGTCAGAGCTGAAGTCTTGGCAGCTGCTCAGGTGGTTCTTCCCTCTGACAAAATATCCCGCCACCCCTTTTTCAGGCTGTAAGTCGATTGTCATTTCTTTATGTGTTGGATAAATTTTATTGGCATTTAAAAAATACAGAGCACATTTTATGTAGGCATTTCTTAGGGAATTGCTGCACACCTACTCCTGTTCTTGTTCACGGGCATCGAGCTAGACAGACTTTAAGCCTCCATTCTTAGTCTCCACTCTGGTCTTGACCTCACAAAGGACCCAGAGGCTTTGGAGGAGCCTAGCTACCCCTGAGGAAGCCAGTAACACCTGCCCCCTTTTCGGACCATGACCTGGAGTGGGCATTCACCCCGCTCCCACCCTCTGCTGAGTATGGACAGCAAAGAGTTTCATCCCTCTTCGGGGTGTCATCTCCTTTGGACCCCTGACATTCACCCCATGGTGACACAGCCAGCTCCAGGCAGTGACTAACCCAGGTCTGAGACGAGTCTTCCCATGACGGGGCCATGAGCCCTCGGAAAAAACCCACTCCTTCTGCAGCCCGGTGGTTTTCCTCCCCATGGCACTTGGCTCAGCCTGAAGTCACAGAATTCCTGGCTTCCTCTTCCTCATTTTCCACGGGCCTCAGACATCCTGTTCCTGTGGGGAGAGGAGGACAGAACCCCCAGGACCCAGAACGCAGCTCTTACCAGGCTGCCATCTGGCCCCAGCTCCAGCACCTCCCTGCTGTGCTGGGACTTGGGGTGCAAGACCTGTCCCTACCTGTCCCAACCCTCTGGGAACCCACAGCCCCGCATGGGGAGGAGGCCATCTGATGTCCTTGAGGCTGGGACACCTAACACAGCCAAGGTGGGGTGGGTGAGGCTGCCAGAGCCGGTGGCAGGTGGGTCTAGAATGAGACCCTGAGTCTAAGTTGCTCTGGCTGAGAAACAGGGACAGGAAGGACATCCCTGGTAGATGGGACAGCAGCGGCAAAAGCACCTTCAGAGGCCAGTGAGAGGATTGGGGTGGTAGATTGGATTCGATTTTACATGTCCACACCTTAAGACTTACTCAAAATGGACTTCGGGCAGAAGTGACCCCGTGTCGTTTTTCAGACAGGTTTTCCTGGCTCCGAGCCAAGGTCCTCTTTCCTCAGCATCAGAAGCACAGGTCTGGACAGAGCCTCCGTCCTCCTGGGATGACAATGAACAGGGCCCCCTGCTGGTGGCCAGTGGACATGCAGTGTGAGCAAGAAATTAACCTTGTGGCTCATTTGTTACTGCCCTGAAATCCTAACGGATTCCGCTGACACAGCTGGAACCAGGCGCTCCGAGGCTGGAAATGTATGCAGCTAGTTCCCCTGCTATCCTTTCTCCACCTCTGATCAGCACTGGCTGGGCTGGAATCCCATCAAGTGGATTGGAATCCCAGCTCCGCCACAGGGTATGTGTTGGAATGCTGACCACAAAGCGAGCGGTTCAAACCCACCAGCAACTCCTCAGGAGAAAGATGAGACTTTCTGCCCCTGGAAAGACTTACAATACCGGAAACCCTCTGTAGGGTCGTGATGAGTCAGCATCAACTCAATGACAGTGGGGTTTGGGGGGAGGGTGGCCTTACATAATTTAGCTCCATTCACTGAGCCTCAGTTCATCCATTTCTACATTGAGAATAATGCTACTCCACAGAGCTGGGGTGTTTCGTGAGGAGATGACCGCTGACCGTCCCTGACCCACCGTGATCCTTGGACCGCCTGGACCTAGTCACCCGGTGCTTATTTAAAATACGAATCTGTCCCCCTCCACCCCAGACCTAGTGAGCCGGAGTACCTGCACCAGGACCCCAGCAACCACATTTTCAGAAAGCAGGTGGGCGTGCGTTTGCTCGCTGACCGTGGAGACACACTGCCCTTCGGGTTTGGCTTGTGAGTCGAAACCGTGAGGAAGAAGGCGCCCTCTGCAGGCTGACTTGGTCTGAGGCCAGAAGTTCTTAGGCAGCCGCTGCCCAACTGGCCAGAGCTCCTCCCACAGGAGCCTGGGGCACTATGCTCCCACTTAGAGACCCTGCTCCTTCCATTAGTTAGCACAGTCAGCTTGCGTGGGCCCTCTGCCCGAAGCCAGGCATTACCAGCTGCTGAGCCTGTTAATGAGGTGTCCTTCCCCGCAGAAAAGCCTTCAGCCACACAGCCCTTCCCACCTCCCCCAGTCCCAGCTCAGGCTTGGGGTCTGGCCATGGAGGTTAGGAGGTGGCTACTGCGGGGTGACTCAGAGCAGAAGGGTCTCGCGGGGTCCCCTCCAGCCTGTCATCTTTACCTGGGCCCAAAGCCTGGTCTTGCTCACTCTGTGCTGCTGGCGGGGTTAGAACCACCAACCATGTACTTAGCAGCTAAACGCTTACCCTGTGTGTCGCCAGGGCTCTTCGGGGATACAGGACCAGTTCCTTTGCCATCAGGACCTGGCTGATTGCTAAGGAGACCTGGACTGTGTGGGACTGAGGCCAGGGAGCTGGATGTGGAATGAGACCCTGGTGAGCAGCCCCTACGGGTACTGTCGGTCATCTTTGTGGGCTTGACCCCCACTCCTGGCGATGCCCTGGGTATTAAGTGTGGATTAAGTGTCGGCTGCTAACTGAAAGGTCAGCCATTCAAACTCACCAACCACTCCACGGGAGCCAAAAGAGGCTGTTCCTATAAAGACTTACAGTCTGGAAAACCCTAGGAGCAGTGCTACTCTGTCCTATAGGGTCACTGTGAGTCAGAACTGGCTCAATGGCAGTGGGTTGGGTTTGTGAGCGGTGGGGGGCGGGCGTGTTTGTTTGTTTGTTTTGTCTTCCTAGGTGGGTTCAAACCACCCACCTTCCGATTCGTATTAGAGCACAATTGGCTTTTTGCCTCCCGGGACAGAGCTGCCCAAAGGCCTCTGAGGAGAAAAGAGGCTTTCTGCTGCCTGGATTCTTGCATGGGTCCGTCCCAGCAGCTCTTCCGGCCAGCAGCCTCCCCACAACACATGCCTCTACCACAGGGCCCTTCCAGACCACACAGTGACCCTCTCTGGCTTGTGGAAGCAGGTTCTCACGGCTTGCTCTGGTGTTCAGAACCCTCCAAACTACATTCCACCTTGTCCTTCTTGTCCCTTCCCAACCATGTGCCCAGCCTCCTAGGATTCTTCTCCCTCAGGCCTCTACAGCTTACGGGAGGGAGAGGGGAGTTCAACAGAGCCCCTGTAACAGGTGCTGCTGGAGACCCATCCAGCTGTCCATTATGAGGCTGGCGCACCTGGTACCAAGGCCAACCTCTTCATTCACAGGAGGCCAAAGCAGGTACCGTCCGTGCTCCAGGTGCCCCTTGAGATTTGGCTGAGCTTGCTTGACTTGGTTCCTGCCCCCATGCTAGGTTGGTTTTCTCACTTCCTCATGGACTCTCGGTATAAAGGATGCAGTAAGAAGTAGTGGGGATGGGGTGGGTGGGAGAAATAGGTCAACACACTGAAGGTGCGACTGGACAGAAGGACCACCATGATGGTCATGTAGCTTGTCCTCTCTGCCATTTCGGCCTTCCCTGCTGGTGGTGTGTTTACAGGAATGAGAGCCGAGGGTAAGCAAAGGGGAAGAGCTGGAAAGAGGTACCTGGAGTGTGCACACACACATATGCACACATACGCGCGCACACTTCGGGGAACATACTATGGGAAAGGTTCTGGGCAGGTACACCTGGTTTACTGAGCAGCTATGGGTTTTCTGCCATTCTGGGACATAATGGTGTCACCGCTAGATGGCCAATTGAGAAATGACATTGACTTCGATCTGGAGGAGACATGGTAAATATTTATAAATATTTAAGGTCTATTGGCTCTTTTCTTCCGCCTATAATTTTATTGATATAAAATTCACATATGGGGGAGAGGGAGGCAGAGAAAAAAGAAGAGCTGATACCAAGGGCTCAATAGAAAATAAATGTCTAGAAAATAATGATGGCAACATATGTACCAATGTGCTTGATACAATTGCTGCATGGGTTGTTACAAAACTGTAAGAACCCTCAATAAAATGTAAAAAAAATTTTAAATAAAGATAAATGTGGTTTAAAAAGTCCACTTCCACAGTTAAGTTGCTTTGAAAAAGACTTGTATCTATATCATCGCAAATCAGTTGTGATTCTCCCTTCCCCTCCCATATTCATTATTTGCTCCCCAATTCCCCTCAACCTCACCTCCCCCCACCATTGCCTCTACTTCACATTTTTTGTCTTTAAGTCACCTTCTCATTTCTTTCAGCATTTCATCTATCTCCAACCTGTACAGATTCCATTTACTCTACTTCTAATATATCTCAGAAGCTACTCGTTTCTCTACTATGTACTTCTCTCGTTTTGTAGAATTGACAGTCGCTCCGGGGAGGAAGACGGGGCTTTCGACTCCCGTGAAGAGTTGCAGTCTCAGAAACTCCCAGATGCAGTTCAATCTTGTCCTCTCAGGTCCCTGTGAATCATCAGAGAGAGAGTTTGGAAATAACACAGCAAACACACAGAAATCCTTTTCCAGAATTGCCACCTCCTACCTGAAAATCCCAATAACACTTTATCTTACCCCAGTAGCAAAGAGAAGACATTCTCCAGGAACAGAACTGGAATGGGACTCAGAGTCTGACCCTGATCTATCTGGGCCCCAAGTCTGATGCGCGTTCCATTATTGCTGGCAGATGGGAGAACTCTATGGAGGAGGGGCAGGGGGTGGGGGTGGAGAGAGGGATGTTTCTCTCTATCTCACACCACTGCTCTGTCTCTGTGTCTCACATGTGTGCACACAAAAACAGGTGCACACTCACACAATGCCTTACCCTCAGCATACTCTGAGGGACTGGATGGAATCTATTAACATGGACGAGAACGAACCAATCTGTTTTCCTGCATCACCGTCACCAGAAAATGCCAAAGGACAGACACAGGCCCCCTCCAGCAAAGCGCGGAGCAGGGTCCAGGTCTGTCAGGTCGCCAGCGTGGAGATTCAGGCCACCACAGACTCAAGAACGCTGAGTCCTGCCAACGTGTGACGAACACAGCGGGGGGGGGGGGCGCGGGGACCAGGACCACCCATCAGAAACAATTCTTACTATCAGCCAGTCACGTTCCTACACTGACCTTTTGCGTCGGGTTCCAACCCACAGAGAAGTCACTGGAGATAGGAATTTGAGGACTTTTCTGCTATGTAATGACTCTTCCAGCTCCTTAAAATAGATCTCAGTTCCTGACATTCTGCCCTGTCTCAGGTGCACACCCCTCTCGCAGCTACTAGGGAAATGTCTCCCCTTCAGACACCGCACTATCTTATTTTCTCGATCGCTTAGGATGAGTATGGAAGAGAAAGAGGACAGCTGCTACTGTTTCTTGAGCGTCTGGTTGAATTCCCCCCAGATGCTGAGGCCAGTATACTTAGACGGTACTCTTGGGGAGCCCTGGTGGTGTAGTTAGTGGTTATGCATTGAGCTGCTAACCATAAGTTCAGCAGTTCAAAACCACCAGGGAGAAAGACAGGTTTTCTATTCCTGTAAAGAGTTACAGCCTTGGAAACTCACAGGGGCAGGTCTATCCTGCCCTACTGGGTCTCTATGAGTTCAAATCAACTCGATGGCAGTGAGTTTTTGGAATCAGCATCGGTGGAACAAGAGAGGAGGAATCAAATTGGGAAAAGAGAGAAGCCGAGCTGAGATACAAGCCCCATAAAAGACCTCATCCGATCCATGAAGAGTTCCAGAACTGGGGCGGCCCTTCAGAGCTCTCCTAGCTGGGGACAGGCGGATCAAGCCCGTATAGCTCTTCAAAGAGCCTTCATTGGGTGCAGACTGCTCCCAGCAAGGCCTGGCTTTGGGCAGCGTGGTTCTCTTCAGCTGGGGTGCTCCTGTAAAGGGCTCCCAATTCAGGACTGTTGGCTGGCAGCACTCGCAGTAGCTGGGAGAATCAGTCTTCCATTCCTGAAGAGGTATTGGGTGGAGGGGGGTGTACAAGGGGCACACCCCAGTATCGACAACAATCACCTACTGAGTGTCAGGTATTGACTAACATCATTCACATCACCTCATACAATCATCACAACCATCCTACCCAGCAGACACTAAACTTAACTCCATTTTGCCTGTGAAAACTGATGAACAAAGAGTTTAAATCACTCGCCTCAAGTCTCACTGCCATGGTGCCAGGACCCAAACCCAGTCAGTCTGGCTCGGTTGATCATCTCCGTACCATGCTCTCCATGCCCGTAAAAGAACCCCAACAAACACTGAGCACACAGAACCTTCTCTAGAGCCTAACAGGCACTCAGAAAAATGTCTTGTCAAATGAATGACTTGGCTCACAAATGGGAAATTCCAGGAGTGATGTGGGTCTCAGAAGCTTTCCATCAGGATTCCAGGTGAAATTTGCCAAAACTTGTTGACTCTTCGCCCTTCCTGTCACCTGACTTACAGATTTTGGACTTAACCAGTCCCCCACACAGCATGGATTGTTGCCTTTTAAAAAATCCATCTATTTGCTTCCCATGGACTGCTAGAAAAACAAATTTGTCTTGGAAAAAGCACAACCGGAATGTTCCTTAGCAGTGACCATGGCGAGACACCAGCTCGCTTTCTTGGACCTGTCCTCAGGAGGGACAGTCACTGGGAAAAGACACGCAAACTAACCCACTGTCATCGAGGTGACCCAACCTGTAGCAACCCTGCACAGGATTTCCAAGGCTGTAAAGCTTTCTGGGAGCTGAGAGCCTCAACTCTCCCCTGCAGAGTGGCTGGTGGGTTTGAACCATGGACCTGCAGCTAGCCGTCCAATGCTTACCCAACAGGGGCCCCAGGGCTCCTTGGAGAAAGCCCTCGCGCTTGGTTTAAAAAATGTCAACAGATAAGAGGGCGACCCTTGGTGAGACAAATTGACACAGTGACTTCAACAATGGGCTCAAACAGCAAGGTTTTAAAGATTGCTCAGGAAGGGACCACCTTGCCTTCTGGTAGCTATAAATAAGTTCTCTAGGAGTTAGACCCAATGCAACAGCCCATAACATCTACCTACCTGCTTAGAGCTGACAGCGGCTATTTCTCTACAGACCTCTGGTCAACACATTCAGTGCGTGGCCATGGAGTGGTTAAAGGTTTATTTATTTCAACAACAAAAAAACAAGAGGTGGCTATGAACCAATTGTTGACGGTTAACAGGATGTTCTAAAGGGGAGCTGGGCTCCACCGTGCTTTTGGGCTCCAGAGCCCAGAACTTCAATCCAGAATTGTGTGGTAACTGCACCATTTCCCTTCGTGAAATTTGAGAGGTGAGGTTTTGACATTTTCATTCTGTTTCATTTCCTCCTTATCGGGGAGCTTAACTTGTTTCTCAATTCCAGGAAAGCAAAAGGGAGAAGTGCGATCATGGTGCTGGTTTAAATTGGTCTGATTCTCAGGACCCTGAGAATGAGGCCCCCATTGGCTCCTCCTTCCCAAGCGCTTCCCTTTGGCTTCTTCCAGAGCCCTCCTCCTTTCTCCTTCCCGCCTGCCTGTTGGCATCTGGGGACCTTCGCCATGAGTTTGGAGAGAAGCTCTAGATCTCAGAGCAAGTTCATCCACCCACAAATCATTTGCAGGGCCATTCTTCACAATGGGCTGTAAGGAGACCCTGCTTCCCCTGGAGGGCCAACACAGCAGAGGAGCAGAGAGGCCAGCTGACGGATCCTGAGTGTCAACCCTCGGGCGAATGCCACCCTCTCTTGGTGCCACAGGGAGATTGACTTGAACTGGCAAGTACGCTAGCAGCAAGATTCCTGGAGGACGATACCAGGGGTTCCTCCACTGCCTTTATTCCGGCCACCGTGCCAGAGGGGAGGTCTATTCTCCACGCTAACGCAGCACACCCTGTGGGCATGGACACTGTGCGGGCACATCACTGGGACAAGCTCGGCCAAACAGATGTTTTCCAGCGCTCTGTTTGACACGAAGCCCTGCTCGCTCCTTTGTCCTCCTGGTCATTACTTGAATTTCTGCCGAAAGTAAGCCCACCCTCCTGGAGAAGGACTTCAGGGCCGTTTTTTAAAGCCCCTTCGCTTCTCCGTGGGCTGGTGTGTGGGTGCGTGCGTGCATGCCTTCGTGTGTGTACGCGTTCTTGTTTGTTTGTGCATAAGAACCCCGTGATCCAGGTCAATTCATGCTCTGCCCAGAAAGCCAGCACACCTGCAAATCCTTTCTGCCCAGAAAAAGCCTGCCAGCCATTCCGGAGGCCTCTTTCCTGGCCTGGTGGCCACGCCCCTCCCTCTCAGGCCGCCTGCCCTGCTCCGGTGAGAAGGCCCCACCCCTCAGAGGCGTGGCTATGGAAAACAGCGCCCGGGCACGCCTCTTTCCTGGCCTGGTGGCCACGCCCCTCCCTCTCAGGCCGCCTGCCCTGCTCCGGTGAGAAGGCCCCACCCCTCAGAGGCGTGGCTATGGAAAACAGCGCCCGGGCACGCCTCTTTCCTGGCCTGGTGGCCACGCCCCTCCCTCTCAGGCCGCCTGCCCTGCTCCGGTGAGAAGGCCCCACCCCTCAGAGGCGTGGCTATGGAAAACAGCGCCCGGGGCAGTTAGTGTCAACTTGCTGAAGGACCTCCCAGTGAAACTGACCGTGAAAAAGAATGGGGAATAGAAACTGCTCCCGGCTGCCTCCAGTGGTTCCCCGGGCCGCGTGCCGTGCCCCGCACACCTCAGATACGCGCCGTTGTGCCCTCTCTGTGAGTTTGTGACTTGGGGAGCAAGCTCCCCCAGACACCCCTGCCCTCCTTCTCGGGCTTCCCCCCGGCTTTGCGGCCACTGTAAAGAACCAAGCGGTCACCATGACAACAGCCTGGCCCAGCGCCTGGATGACGCCAGGCCTGACTCCCCTCCAAGGCTCAGTCTGTTTGTTTGGGTTCCCGCTGTTTTAGTTGGACGTTTGCTGGGCTTTTGTTTGGCTTGTCAGCTTGAGGCTGTTCGGCTGCTAATTGGCTGCAGGGCACTGGAATCCCTGGGATGCCGGGAAGCCAGTTGCCCAGTGAATTTCCTGGCACCCTGGGGTATTTCCCCATCATAGTCCCAGGCTCTGGTTGATTAAACACATCTTTACCCTTCCGGGCAAAGCAGAGCCCACAGCAAGATGGGGCATTGGAGAATAGGCTAAGGCTCTGAGCTCCTCTCCTGCTGGGAGTGCTTCTGCCTGAGCGACCGTGTCACAGTCGTCCTGAAGGCCAGCCGGTTACCCTGTTACTCCTTGACGGAACAGCCCCTCTGCATCCACACATGAAAAACCAGTACACCCAGCGAGGAAAACCAAGTGAGGGTCCTGAGAGCGCCGTTCAGTGGGGTGACACACAGCTAATAGAAGCAGGAATCTGGAACAACACTTGCGACTAATTGAAAACATTACTTCCAGCTTTGGGGGCTCATTTGGTCACGTTTTTCTCTCCCAAAAGCCTCATTTCAATACCTTGCTTGATCCCTGGGCTTCTGGGAGTCCCGCCTGATGGGCAATACCCAGTGTGGCCCCTGGACCTCCGCTGCCTCACCCTTTGGAGCTGCGTGGGGACAGCCTCGGGTCTTTGTCTGAAAATGGGGAAAAATAATATCTACCCAGCAGCTTGTGAAAGACCCACTCACTCGGCTCTGCCCTGCTGTTGAGTGAGCCCTTGACACACACTTTTGAGTCGTTTGCTTTTGGTGGCAGTGGAGACGTTCCCATCTGGTGGCACCACGCTGCCCAGCAAAACAAAACGTGCCTGGCTCCGTGCCACCCCCACGGTCAACTGCAGATCAGACCGTTGTGTCCCATCAGCTCTTCGCTTCCAGACGCTGAGCCCTAGGCTTTTCTGAATCTGGAAGCACTGTTGGTATCTGCCCATCAGGGTAACGCACAAGCCTCCACAGGGGGCTGTGCGTGTGGTGGATTGACCAGGAATCAAACCCAGGCCTCCTGCACGGTGTTGTTAGGGGCCATCAAGTCGGTTCAGACCCACAGCGACCCTATGCACAACAGAACAAAATACTGCCCGGTCCTGCACCGTCCTCACAACTGTTCCTGAGCCCACTGTTGCCGCCACAGTGTCAGTCCAACTCGTGGAAGATCTCCTTCACGGGAGGCGAGAATGCTACCCTCAATGTCACCCCGTATAAATGCTCCTGTCATCCATATAAACACCATCATTCACTCCCACCCATTCTTTTTTTTAAGGCATTTATCAGAATGGCATTATTGATTTGCCCTCACCGTGTACTAGATAGAATAAAATGATAACCAAAAGCAATCCCTCCCTCTGGTAGCTTCTGGACTAGTGGAGGAGATGGGCATTAATCAAACACTCACACAAAAGGAGTATTGAATTACATCGGTGGCATGTGAGTGAAACTTCCTAGATCCTCCTCCAAGCCAGCCCATCCACCAGCTGACACCACACTCTACCACAAAGGACAGAAGACTTTCCCAGCCAAACCCAGCCCCAACTCCTGACCTACAAAACCACGAAGTTTGTTGCTATTTTCAGCACCTTGCCCTCCCACCAAATAATAATCGCAACTGTAGTAAGTATGTGCAATGATAAAAGCACAGGAAATAAAAGAGCTTATATTGTTGTCCCTTTTCCTAGCTAGGACACTAGGTTTCGCTAGAGGAAATGGAATTATTTGGCCCACTAATATCCTAAAGCTTAAAACTAAGGCTCAGGGATCCAAGTTCTCAATTCACAAGCCGAGTTAAATTCCTTAAATCAAATCTCGTTTCATTGACTCGCGTCCTCTTCTGCTCTGGACTCTTTCTCCAGCCAGGTTGCCTCGGATAGCTATAGCCAAGCCAAGGTGTCCCTTCCTCCATCAAAAGTGTACTGAGCAACTAGACCCTGGGAATGCAGGCGGGGTCACACACAGGCTCCCCATCCTTCTGGGGTCACAGTCATTGGGAAAGTGTGGGCAAGCTTCATAACGTCTGTTTTATAGATGAGGAGCTGAGGCCAAGGAAGAACAGACTAAACTTTGCTACGTTATTGACCATCCAGGACTAGATTTTAGGACTAACGGAAATAATCTCCCACTGCACATGAGGTTGGACTCAAATCCTCACTCTCCACAGCTATGCCCTGCCCCACTGCCCTCTGCTTTTTTTTTTTTAAATCTGTGTCCCCTCCAGCTTGGGAAGTTTCCTGGTGGTCCCCCCAAACATGCCGTTCTTAACCCCACCTTCACCATATGGGGCCCAACATGCCTTTCCTTGCCACTTCATCTCTGCAATGACTCCTCCGAAGCCACCCTCCAGTCTCCCTCTCCCAGAAGGCCCTTCAGCCTGCCCTGACTTCCTGACCCCGATGGTCCTGCTTCTGTGACTGTGGACATTTAAGAACATATGTCCAGCTGAAGTCTCAGAGAAGAAACTCGTCTACGGGGCTAATAGCCAGACAAGCCACAGCCTCATTGACCTGAAATCAGAAGAACTAGATGGTGCCCAGCTACAGCTGCTGGCCATTCTAATCAAGGTCACAATAGCCTGGCCCTCAGAGCATAGGAGAAAAACAGACCAGAATTCAAATTCTTTAAAAGTTCAGATTCACGGTGCCAGTTGAGACTAGAAGGCTTCCTGAGATGATCACCCTGAAATATTGGTTAAATCCTTTTGTTTTTTCCCCCAATGACTTAAATATATATTTAAAAGTTGTACAATCACCACCACAGTCCATTTTAGGTGATCTTCTTCATCATTTGACCCATTGCTATCAGCTCCCCATTTCTTCCCAACCTCCCCGTCATAACCCTGAGGACCTATGACTAGTTCCTGCCTCTATAGGTTCATGTACCCTAGATTTCATATAAAGAAAATCATACCCCCCCAAAATCAAGAACAATAAAACACAAACTTCAACCCAAAAGAAAGCAGAAAATAATAAAACCTAGAACAAATTGAAAATGGGGAATGATGTTAGCTTTTAAGGTAACAATACCTGAAATAATCACTTTTCTAATGCACTGTCTGAAGACAAAATGATTCATTTATCTGGTCAATGGTCCAAGGGAATTCAATGGAGACTTAATTCATGCGGAGACTATGCAAGTAGATTTTGGCCTTTGACTGCCATCCATAGTGTTCTGCAAACTTGGGTCTCAGAATTTGAGCTCTCATACAATTCCCTCCTCTGGCCTTGGATTTTATTATTCACTATCCTTGGATCACACAACTGGTATGCTTTTTTCATGTGGATTTGGCGGATACCTACCTCACTTTAGGTGGATGCTTGTTTTAAGACAAGTCTTTAATACCCCAGGCTCTTCTTTCTGATAGCCCTGCACCATCTGCCTCCTTCACCACACTTTGCTATAGCACCCATTTCTTCAGTGATCACTTCATGAGGACAGGCCAAATCTTAAGAACTGTTATTAAATTAGGACTTATGATTTAAAGTGACCTCAAAATCCATCCATAGATCTAAGGTTTATAATTTATCCAGTTTAGAGTCTGCACCATCAGCTTCTTATGTAAGTTATAGGTAACCTGCAGGAGAAACTTGGTATTTCTAGAGAATGGTTAAGTCTTGAACAGGAAGTATCCCCTGAGGTCATCTTTTAGAGAAAGTAATGGATTGGCACACAAAATAAAGGATATTACCCGTAAGTGCTAGCTTTTTATTTTCCAAAGAATCTATATTAGTACAAAAGGTCAACAATTACTCTGAGGTACAGAGGAGAAGACAAAGAGGAAACTAGAGTACTGAAAATAGAACAACCAGAAGACAAGTCAGCAGGAGATTGATTCATAGTGAAAATGTAACAATGTCACTGAACAACTTGTGTAGAAATTGCCAAATGCAACTTAATTTGCAGTGTAAACTTTCACCTAAACCGCAAGAAAATCTTGTTTAATAAACGAAAGAAGGGCATAACACGGCAGGGTATACCTCGTCACATTGAAGGCATGCCCTTTGGAAGGGATCAGAGAGACCTGAGTTCAAATCTCAGACTGGCCACCTACTAGTTATGTGATGCGGGGGGAATTAGGGTCACCTTCTCCTCTTTTGTTTTCTCAGTGCAGTGTGGACAATAGTTGTTCTTTAATAGGACTATTCGGAGACTAAAATGTGTATAAAGCGCTGAGCAAAACCATAGCCTTGTTTAACACATTCCATCTGGTCACCCACGAAGAAGTCATCTGGATTCAGTAATCCGATCCCCGATCCTGGCAAACACCCCCAAGGTTTGCAAGCAGGAACACAATGAACATCGACTGGGGGATCCCAGGGAAAGGAAGTCCTTGACCACGCAGTCTTTTCTGCATTCATCTCACCTCACGGGCAGGTTGGGTCCCTGGTGAGGATTCTCAGTCAGGGGAGATGGCGGGGTGTAGTGCTGAAGACACGGTCTTCATCTTCATCAGCAAGTGATCGTGTTCTCTTCAATTTCAGCGAGCAAAGCGGAGGCACCTGTGTAGCACAGGTAGCAAGCAATGAGCCCTCCTCTGATTCTGATGCTGCTAGTCCAGCTTCCTCAACGGACAGGCAAGGGGTAGATTGAATACCCAATATTAAAAGGCTCATCTTTCTACCAGTACAGTAAAACTAAATAAATAAACTCGCTGCCATCCAGACAGTGCGGACTCCTAGTGACTCGCCACGGGTTTCTGAGACTGTTACCGGTTTACAGGAGTAGAAAGCCCTGTCTTTCTCCGGAGGAGCTGCTGCTGCTGGCTTTGAACTGCCGACCATGCACATTGCAGCCCAATGTGTAAGCACTACACCACCAGGGCTCTTGGACCAGTACAGAAATAAAATAAAATTCCTAATGGATTTTTGTCGAAGAAAGAGTCCGCAAAGGCAGGAAGGCAGGAAGAAAGAAAGGGAGGGAAGGGGGTGGGGGTGGGGGTAGGAAGCAAACAGGGAGTCAGGGGAGGGGGGACAAAAGAAGAACGCCAATGAGGAGCTGAGTATAGGGCTTTTCCCAACCTCGCAACTTCTTGGAGTTCCGTTCACTTCAGGATAGTAGAGATTCTTCACAGTGGGTATTCTTCCTAATACTATCGGGAATCTGCGTGCCCATTGGCTTCCTGGGAAGATCTTGCTTCCCGAAAGTATTGTGTGGGTGTTTGGCTTTAAAAGACTGTCATGCCCAGCAATGACCGGCAGAGGGTGCAGTGACTCAATCCTGGAAGCGCTCGGGATTTGCGCAATGGGATCCCGCGGGGTGCGGCGATGGGGGGATGTTGATGGGCACGTTAAAGCTGGAGAAGCGCTGGATTCAAAGTTCTAGGTGTAGCAAAGGGAGCCTTGTTCGAGAGGAGAGAATGTCAGGGGGCGGGGGTTGGGGGGCTGGCTTCCCAGCTTCAAAATCTTCTGACCCTCCAACCAAACAGTGAAAATTGACAGCTTTGTACAGGAAGGATTTTCCAGATGCCGAGCGAACGGGTTCATTGTTCTTCCATGTCAACGAATGCTTATTGAGGCCCTACTGTGCGCTGGGCATCAGGGAGGCAGCATGAGCACAACCAGCGACGCTGTTCCTGCGCTCCGCTCCGGGGCCTTTCAGCCTAGGGGGCTGCTGGGTGCGCAGTCTCAGGAGCACCCACCAGGCCCTGGCTGGGGCAGACGTGGGAGAGGAAGCAGGGAGCCGGTTTGTGCTAGGGGTAAGGGAAGGACTCTCTGGGGAAGTGAGTTTTACACTTGAGATCTTCAGGCTGTGTAAGCGCTCGCCAGGGCGCGCGTGGGAAGCGAAATGTGCAAAGTTCACGCCACCAGGAGGAACACGGCAGTCGCTCAAGGAACTGAAAGAAGGCGGCCCTGCGTGACATGACGCAGACGGGTTAGGAGGAACGCAGAAAGCGGCCTTAAGGACGCCAGGATACCAGGGACCGGATCACATGGGCTCCACCAGGGATCACCCACCGTTATGGGCGGGGCATTGTCCCAGAGCGCCCTGGTTCCAGGTGTTCCCCTGAGACATCTCACCTCTGTCCCCTGAGTTCCCATTCCACCCCCTCAGCCCTCTCCCTCCTCTGCTCACCCTTCCCTTCCCCTCCGTCCTCTCCCTTCACTTTACAAATCCACTCCCACCTCCCACCCCGCCAGCATCCCCTCACTCGCCCCTTCAACCTGCAGGAGTTCACCTCCCTGCACCTTTCCTAGGCAACTGGACCACAGTCTTCAAGACAGCTTCTCGCCGCTGAAGGAAAGACGGTTTCACGAAGCAGACACGGCCACCATCGACTGCAGGTCATCATGACAGGGCTTCATTGCGCTTGTTAGGGCTGAGTTAGCACCCGCCCATTGCGACACGGTTCTTGTGTTTGGGCCCGGGGTTAGGGACACTGTGTCAGTCCATCTTGTCCAGGGCCTTCCTCTTTTCCGCTGCCCCTCCACTGGGCTAGACACCTCCTTATACGTCCATTCATCCAATCGCCACAACTATCTTCCTGGACAGCTGCTGTCCTGGCAATTTTACAGTGGAGGACACTGAGGCCAGGTGAGGGCATGCCGTTTGTTCATTGTCCAGCCAGGGACTGGCTGGAACAAGACTAAATTCCCACATGACCACAGGGGCCACACTGTACTATTTGACGCAGGACTGATGGCACAGGTACATTTTAAACGCCGTAATCAGAAGGAGCACGCCCTTCGCCCTCCCCCCAGCTAAAGAAACCATTTTGAGGATGCACACACGTCTAGCCACAAAGACGTTTGCTGCATCGTCCATAGTACCAGCCATTACAAAGAGCCTTGAGATAACCCAACGTCCAACAGTAAGGGACCAGTTAAGTGATGGATGTTCGTTAGCTAGACTCTGTTATGACTAGGTAGTGCAGTGGTCACATGACAGAATCTTTAATGACCCAGAGGCTGTTTGTGGTCTACTGTCTGGGAAAAGCAGGTTACAAAACAGTACTTACAGCAGTGTCTCCTGCTTGTTGGAGCTCCAATGGATAAGTTCAAGAACACAAAGACTAAAATGTACCTTGGGGGTGGGGAGGGAACAAACAAAAACCCAAACTGACTGCCATTGAGTCAATGCTGACTCAAAGCAACCCCCTGTGGGTTTCCAAGACGGTAACTGTTTACTGGAATAGAAAGTCCACTCTTTCATCTGAGGAGCTGCTGGTGGTTTTGAACTGCTAACCATGTGGATCACGGCCCATGAAACCACTACACCACATTGGGAAGGGAGAGTCAAAAATGATAGCCATGGCCATCCCAGTGGTAGGGTGACAGGTGGTTTATGTTTTCTTTATTTTGTTAAACTGCCCTAAGGCTCTTGGAAAAGAACATAGAAAGGAAAAGGAGATGGAAGGGGCACGTGTTTGCACTGCCCCTTTATCATGCCTGGTCCTCGAGTTTTTCAGAAAATGCCTACTTCTTGGCTGGGAACATTATGATATTTTTCCCCTCAATGGTGATGGTTGAACAGCATTATGGATATCAGTAAGGGCACTGAATTATCATGTAAGAAATGTTAAGAAGGCAAAGTGTTTGCTACCCATTCAAGAGGGATTCAAACATGCCGGGGAAAATTCCATTCTCTTGGAATTCCATTAGCCCACAGAGGTTTGAAAACCTCTTCGGATTCAGTGAAATAAAATAGGTTTTATTACTACAGAAATGTGTGCTTGCCCCCCAAATAAAATCAGAATGTATCAACAAGCAAAATAAAGAAAATAAACCCATACTGCCCCCTCCCTTTTTCAACTCTTCACAACTACACTCTTAAAAAAGTGAGAGAATGTTTCTGCCTTGAGTTGTGTATCGGGGCTCCTCATTTGACCTTACCCAGTTGCCCTGGTAGGAAACAGGACTTGGGAACGAGGCTAGTCAACCCCCAACAGCCCAAAGCTGGGTTGGGGACTCTGGTGACTCCAGAGTGTGTTTTGGACCCTTAGGCTACGGAGCAGGCGTTCCTGGGGTGAGGCAAGCCGTGGGGCCACTAGCCCAAAGGCAGGCAGCCTGAAGGCCGCCAGAGGCACCTCTGGAGTCAAGCCTAAAGAATTGCTTCTGAAGGGGCGCAGTCTTGAAACTCCTACGGAGGGAGGTTTTATCTGTAGGCACGGGGTCGCCAGGAGTCATAGTCAAGTGACAGCTAGGAACACTAACCACAGGCTACTCCGTGGTGGCCTGCCCCTGGCCTGGCCTGAGGCACAAGGCCCTTCCTCCATCACCGGGACCAAAGCTATCGGGCGTGAAAGACAGCGGAGTGAATTCCAACATGTTCAGAATTGCGACACTCCAGCCCTGTTGGGTTGTCATCCTGCTCTGAACAGAACGCCAGAGGATCCGGGATCCGACGGTATTTTCAGAGTCCACTTGGTACTTTTCCACCCGTGTGGTGAAGGACATGACTTGAAGCCTCCTCCCTGCCAGACCCTGGACTGGCAAGCAGTGCAGGCATCCTCAGTCAGACTTGGCGATGGCCACTATGAGGAGCTGTGCAGGCAGGTCCTGCCAAGGGGCGACCAGGCCAGGCCTGGGAATCCAGTCGTTAACACACACAGGTGCGCACACACCGCGCACACACTCAGGTGTATGCACACACACTCAACAGCCAGGTTCCCCGGCCCCCTCCCCTGCTCTCCTGTTCTGCTGACCCCGGCCCCCACCCATGGGAAGGAGAATGGGAGAATTAGTCCAGGTTCCCAGCAGCAGCAGGAAGTACCTCCACCTCCTGGCACGGAGCCCACTGGGCCACACCTTCAGCGCAGTCCTCAGGCAGATGTCTCCTGAGCCCCGGAGCACTATCAGGCCATTCCTGGCTGCTTAGATGGTGTGATATCAAGTCATGGCCCAGCCCCAACGCTCACAAATTGAGTTCACAACAGTAAAGCACTGCTGTTGAAGACGTTCGATCTTTCCTGAACCGTCAGTGATCTTAAAGACAGTCCTCCTGCGTCTGTGGCGGTCAGACCCATGACAATCATACCGACAGCCCCTGTTTATGAAGCTCCTTCTGCAGGAAGCACCCTAGAAACATGGAACGTTCCTGAAGTTTCTTTGAAGGAGGCACAGCGATCCCCACTTGTACGTTGAGAAGACTTAGACTCTGAGGACTGACTTACCGAAAGTCAGACAATTACTGACCAAGACAGAAACCAACCCAGATCTCCTGCCCACCCCCACCCCTCCTCCAAATTCAAACACTGCCCCAGAGGAGTGGTGTAGAAGGAAGCCCAGGGGTCCAAGGGTGCTGATCCCTTTCATAGGACGGCTGATGAGGGAAACTCATCTGGAGGCAACGGCACCATACTCTGGGCGGACTCTGTGCTCGGCACCGTTCTAAGAAGCTCTGGTGACTGGATGGTTAAGGAAACCCTTAGCACCTAACAGAAAGGTCAATAGTTCAAATGCAGCAGCTGCTCCTCGGGAGAAAGACGTGACCATCTACTTCCCTAAAGATTCCCAAAATCTCAACTGCCATCAAGTCGGTTCCAACAGGGTAGAACTGCCCCTGCGGGTTTCCAAGAAAGCGTCCTCTTTCTCCCTAGGACCAGCTGGTGGCTTCAAACTGCTGTCCTTGCAGTTAGCAGCCCAACATGTAACCGCTGTGGCACCAGGGCGCCGTCTCTAAAGATGACAGCCTCTGAAACCCAATGGGGCAGTTTTACTCTGTCCTATAGGGTCCCGCTGAGTTGGAATCAACTTCACAGCAGTAAGTAATGGGGTGCTGATTGGAGGAGCCCTCAGTTGTTCACTAAAAGGTCGGTGGTTCGAACCCACCCAGCTGCTCCGTGGGAGACAGATCTAGCAGCTTGCTCCCCTCAAACCCACTCGTCCACTGGCACAGACAGAGTCAGTGACCCTATAGGACAGACTAGAACTGTCCCAAAGGGTTTCTAACACTTTCTCCCTGGGAGCAAGCTGGTTTGAACTGCTGACCTTGCAATTAGCAGCTCAATGCACACAGCCTGATACACCAGCAGGGCTGGAGCCCCCTCCCACCGGGCACCCACCCCCATACAGATTATAGCCTACAAAACCCAATGGGTTAGTTTCACTGACACATAGCGGTGCCACAAGTCACAATGATCTCAATAGCACCCAACTACAGTAACAGGCACTGTTTCTATGTATTTTATAATAAAAAACCAACTCACTGCCAGGGTGTTGATGCTGACTCATAGTGACCCTACAGGGCAGGACAGAACTGCCCCTCCAAGTTTGCAAGACAGTAACTGGAGGAGTAGAAAGCCCCATCTTCCTCACTTGGAGTGGCTGGTGGTTGTGAACTGCTGACTTTGTGGATTGCAACCCAACCTAGAACCACCGTGAAACCAGGGCGTCCTAGTATTTTATAACATTACCTTAATTTTTCCTCCTCATGTCACGATGACATGGTACTGTTTATACAGATAAGGCACAGAGAGGAGAGATAACTTGCCCCAGGTGACACTGCTGATATGTGCTGGGGTCTGGATTTGAACCTACTAGTTCCAAACACTGTGCAGCCTCTATAGCACCTGAAACAGAGACATACACCCCCACCCCCATCTCCTGCTTCTTCAACGTTGACCTGTACTATGTCATCACCTTCCGCATCTTTCTGAGCGTTTGTTCCAACTTCCTCATCCCCCCTGGGGTGGCGTTGTCTTATGAAATTGCTTTGTGAAACTACTTGTTGTGCAAGGCTGCATCTGATCGATCACTATCTGGGCCCTGCCCCGCCCCTCCCCTCCCCCTCCGAGTACTAAGCGTTCTAGAAGGTTTGTCGAAGCAAGGGCTTGCGGTTGTTTCTGTAGACGTTAAACCATTCATAAGCAAGGGCTGACTGAGAGCAGTTTTTATCCCCAGCCTAGGGCTGGGCGAGAAGCCCTGGTGGCATAGTGGTTATGGATCAGGCTGCTAACTGCAACATCGGCAGTTCAAAACCACCAGCTGCTCCTTTAGAGAAATGTGGGGCTCTCTATTCCCGTAATGAGTTAAAAGTCTCAGACACTCATAGGGGCCAGTTCTACCCTGTCCGGATAGAGTTGCTATGAGTCAGCATTGACTGGATGGAGTAGCTTTGTTCTGTGCTGGTCACTGTGGAGGCAGGTGCACAAAGAGCATGTAGACGTGGGCACCACCCTCAAGGAAACAAAGGTAAATAACAGAGCATGCGTGTGTGTTCTGCTTAGATAGCACTGGGTCTGTATACAGTGGGATTTCAAAAGATATAGAGGAGAGTCAAAAAGTTTTAATGAAGTGGAATTTGACATGGAGGAAGAGGGTTTGGGTAACTGGAAGCGGGGAAAAGCCATTCAGGCAAGAGAAGCAACAGACATATAGCCGACATAGAAATAAGCCAGAGAAAGGGACAGCTGGAATGATTGGTTTGTTTGTTTTTTGTCCCAAGTTGTGCTATTTCCATCTTTCCCTAGGCAGCCATGAAGCTTCTGAACTTGAAGAGGGTGTTCTCCGTTTCCCATTCCCACCAGTAGGCGGAGCTGCTGCTATTGCTGCAAATGCAATGCCGGGGAAGGAAAAACCCCAGGTCCCTCCTGGAAGAATATCAACCCTCAGGGATGAGCCAGGTGGGAGGGAGTGGGCACCAGGCTTTTCCATCTAAGCGGCCTTCATTTTCGGCCTAGAAGTTTGGGAAGAAATAGAGTGAAGAGGGAAGTCGGTTGAGACTGAAAGAAGAAACGAGAAAGAGGAACATCAGAGGCACGGTCCGTCAGACACAAACCTCCCTGCGCCACGAAAAGGCTTCCCAAGTCCCAGGAAAGAGGTTTCCATGGGTTCCGTGGTCATGGCTGACCGCAAGGCGTGGGCAACCATGAAAAGTGGTCCGGTGCTGGTCGAAGACCGGTTTTCAGACAGGGCTTTGAAGAAGATAGTCACACTGTCCGGTCAGGAGAGATGCTTGTGGCTTTGGGGAGTGTACACTTCCTGGCCTCGGTGTCATGCTGTGTGGGGCAGCAGGTGTGCCGGTGGCACCCTTAGGTAACCCCGACCGAAGTCAGCCGCACCTGCTTGTACTGTGTGTCCCACCAGCTGAGCCAAGCACCAGGGCCCTGAGCCACAGGAGCTCCAGAGATGAGAAGCACCCGGTGCGCAGGGAAGACTAGCCTGGAGCAGGAGATCCTGGCTGCTCCGTCTCTAACGAGCTGCCAGAGTTTGGTCTCTGAGCCTCGCTTTCCCCGTTTGTGAAAGGTCGTTGGTGTGACCGTGTGTGTCGGTCGATTGTGGCTCAAAGTGTCCTGAGGTAACCGCGTCGAAGTCCCGGTTGAAATCTATGTGGCAGCAGATCCCCAGGTCTCCCTCCCCCAGGGCCCCCAGGGTGGGTGCAAACTTTCTGTTAGCAACAGAGAGCTTCCCCATGACATCACCAGGCCCATAATCTCAGATCTGGCTCTAAAAACACACACACACACACTCCTGTGGCCAGGGGCTAGTCAGGGTTGGGGGAGGGCAGATTGGGCAGCTTGCCTAACAAGCCCCGGACTCACCCAAGGGGCAGCCCTGGGCGATGTCCACTATGGCACTGCCCGTCCCGCGCTCCACCCACTGCCCTCAGAGCCCAGACGGTGCACACCCACGGCTCCCGGCTTCCTCGGAGACTTCTGGAATCTCGCTGGATTCCTCCCTGGAATGCTTATTGCCCTTTACATCCGCAATCGCTTTACCTCAGCAACCCTAATGCGCGATTATTAATCACTGCTCTATTCCTTCCGCCTCTGAAAGGCTTATGAAGGTGAAACCCGAAGGTAATTTGTCTGGAATTCATTCAATAATCAGTTAACTAAAGTTCATCACCCGCCAAATATGAGCAAGAGGCAAAGAAACACACACAGTCCATTACGGTAGGGGTCAGAACCCGGGGGTGTTCTCAAAGGACTTCACTGGCACCCCAATTATTCCATGGGGGGCTGGCGGAGGGGGGTAGTTAAAGGGTCATAGAAATTCTCTTCTGGGTAGCCGGATGACAACTGCGGCCACTACGACAGCCCCACCCCCACAGTTCATTTTTCCTCGGACAAGGAAAGGCTAGTGACCTTCCAAGGTCACTTCTCCCCCAAGGGGCGACACTAATGCCAGAGCCTTGGTCTTCAAAGCTTTCCACTACGCCACTGGTGAGGTTTTTTTTCACGTCGAACCTACAAAATAGGAGAGTGGGGTGAGGGATGCCCCCATGATTTCCGGGGACGCTCCCGGATCACCGGCCGCAAGAGTGGAGACAGCCCCCAGTGTTAACGCTGCAGTTTCGATGAGCAGAGACCCAGGCAAAGTAGGCCAGCGGCGTGCCCTCTCTCCGGGACCCCCGGGACCCAGCTCCCGCGCGGGTCTCCTGGAAAGGTGGGGGCATGGAAGCAAGCCTCGCAATCATTCCACGGGGGCGTGGCCGAGTCACGGGGGCGGAGCGAGGCGGGAGTCCCGCGCCCACCCTCCTCCCCAATCGCAGTGACTGTACCAAATATGGGCAGAGCGGAAGTGCCGGATAGACGTCACGGCGCCGGGCGGGGGCCTTGCTGAGAGCCTAGTGACGGGAGACGCAGACGGCGCCTACGTGTCACCATGGAAACCAAACAGTAAACAGAACTCGCGAGTTCCGAGCGCTGCCAGCCCCAAAGACCTGTCTGGGAGCAAAGAGCCGGAAGCTGGGAAACGCCAGGAGAAACCTTGTCCTGGCAGGAGAGGACACGGGTGCGGCGAGGGTACTGAGAAGGCAGAGGAGGGGAACCCCAAAAGCACCCCTCCAGACGTCCCCGAGGGCGCAGGGGACAACTCAAAGTAGAAGGACGCCCTGGGCCTCTTCTAGAGGGCGTCTGCTGGCTGCTGGCTTGCCAGGTAGTGGGGGTATCGCGTTTGCCTTGTGTCTTTCTCCATTGAAAGGCTAAGAGTGCAAGTTTTGGGGCCACCCCGTCGGGACTCGGACTCTAGCTTTGGCACTCTGATTGGAAGCTCCTGAGCTGATCACAGTTTTTCTGAGTCCTAGACTCACAGCGACCCCAGGGGATAGGGTAGAACTGCCAGCTGTGAATTTCCGAGACTGTTTACGGGGAGGAGAAAGTCCCCCGCGGAGGGCTGGTGGTTTCGAACTTCGGACCTTGGGTTTAGCAGCCCAACTCATAACCACTAGGTCACTAAGGCTCCTTTCCAGATCATAGTGTCCATTAAATAGGGATCGCAGGACCTGCTGAAGAGGATGAGTTAGTATGTGTGTATAGAAAGTGCTTGGAACGGTGCCCAAATTCGTGCTAGTTATTCATGGTTTTTATTCCTGGGCCGCACAGTAGTAGCAGAGCTAGTGCTGGGCAACTAAAATGTCGTACTACTGCTTCTGCACTGTATTTTGATTCCTTCTTTGGTTTCAAAGTCAATTTAAAAGAATTGTAAAACTGAAGTGGTAATAAGTCAACTTTAGTGAAATACGAGGGGATTTCAAAAAGTATGTGGGAAAATGTCCATCATCATTGAATTCCTCCCCCCACCACAAGCTTTCTGAAGTCCCTCTGATGTCAGTTTCATGAGGGGAGATGTTCATTTACCAGTTTGCAGTTTCACAGGTTTTCATTTTAAACGCGAAAAACTGCAAACAGTCATACAGAATCACAGAAGTCATTCAAGTTTGCCGGCTTCGTCTTAAACAGACACCCTAGCGATACGTTGATTAAGAGTTCTGCTACCAAGAGCCAGTGGTTCAAACCCACTGGCTGCTGCTTGGGAGGACATGGGGCCAACAGCTTCCATAAAGATAGCTGCATTGGAAACCCTATGGGCAGTTAAATCAGAATGGGCTTGATAGCAACGCATTTGGTTGTTTACTTTTGTGTCTTTGTCTTTATGATCACTGTGTTGTCTTAGTTTATTTCACATTTAATGTTTAAGCGCAGTTCTGTGTGCAACCCCACGGTTGCAGGCATGGACCACACCCTAAATAATCTCAGAGGATTCTGAACAATTATGCAAACTTACTCTTAAAAGGAAGGTATATAGCCGAAGCCATGTATAGAGGGTCAAATATTAATATAACGGGGCATTCAGTTCCAGTGGAATACAGTGCTTATTAAAATATACATAGTTGTTCTAAGTGTGTGTGTATTGTAATTGAATTGTGTTGCCCATAAATACTCATCAACTTGGCCAGGCCATGGTTCTCAGTGGTTTGGCAATTTTGTAATGATGTAATCTGTTGCATATTTGATGATGTTACCATCCCCCATGATGCGGTCTGATGTAACCAGCCAAGTAGTTGCAAGGGACGTGGAGTAAAATTCAATACCCTTAACCATATTAAGGCCCTTATCTGATATAAGGGGAGTTTCCATGGAGTGTGACCGACTTCACCTTTTATAGGACAAGAGATAGAAGGAGGAGGGGCCTACTGCCACCAGGAAAGAAAAGCCAGGAACAGAGTGAGTCCTTTGAATCCGGAGTCCCTGCACTGAGGCCCAGGGGAGGATTAATTCAAGGCCAAATAGAGATGTGATAGGTCTTTGCCAAGCTACTGAAAATCATGGTCCAGCCTCGGTGACTCATATTTTGAAGGTACACAATTCGAGTCATGACCAACCATTTCTAAGTTCAGGGAGTACTGTATACTAAGAATCAAGACCAGCCTTAGCCCAAAGCTGATTCCTTTCAGGTAGAGGTCAGACATACCTCCATTCACCATGCTTTTGGACAGACCTCCACAAGACACTCTACTTCTCCGCTAGGCTTGATCCTCTCTTGCAATGGCCCAGAGAACTCACGGGTCATATGCAAAATTAGGGGACATTTGCTAGGAAAGTCTGACACTTGGATGGTAGTCTTAAGAGACTCTGAGCCCATTGGAAATAACGAAACAGGAAAGATGGTATGTGCGGGGGCGGGTGGGGTTGTTTTTAACTTTTTATGGAGATTCGGGTGAAAGTTTACGGAGCAAATTGGTTTTCCATTCAACAATGCATAACCATTTTGATGAGTGGCATTGACTGTTGCCACACAGTGTAACAGTACTTTCCCCGCTCCCTCCCTGTGTGTGCCTCTTTAGGCCTCCTTCCATCTGATCCCTTCCCACCCTCTGAGCTCCATCCTGGTTAATGGGTAGTGTTTTAGATAGGCTGCCAAGGACAATAACTGGTCACACAGCAATGGGAAGGGACCGTTCTGATAATGCCAGCACCTGGCTCAGCCTTCTCCTAGCCACCTGTACCCAGTGGACCTCTGTAACACAGCTTACCCTGCTCAGGCCTTCCGCCCTGGAAAGGTCCCACAAAGGACTACAAAGCATGCCAATCATACCCAGAGGGTGCCCCAAAGTTCTACAGCAGCTTCTGCCACCTGAGACGCTGGGTGACTCTCCAGTGCATGGCCCTGCCAACCATCTATCTCATGGCAGCAGTTTTGAAAGGGAATAAGGAGCTCAGAGATTTTTGAAACCTGTCCCCTGATCAGCAGAGGAGACCCATTTCAGAGGGGTTAGAGCATCACCCTAGGTGACCCAAGTATGGGTTTAGAACAGTGGTTCTCTTTTTTTTTTTTTT
>NW_022103915.1:30169891-30182043 GCF_000313985.2 Echinops telfairi
TTAGGGCCATTGTCCATTCCTTTAACTTTTCCTACATCTTTTTTCCCAGCAGTAAAAGGAAGAGACTGATCCTATCTGCTCATAGGCCTGCCCCATAAGACTAAGCAAGAATGAAACATTGTGTCTCCATCATGTGCCAGCAGCTAGCAGGCCAATGCTCAGCTCAGCAAATAGGGTCCCTGATTTAGTTCTGCTTGTGAAGGGCCTGCGAGCCCTGGTTGTGCAGTAGATAGCCGTTGAACTACTATCAGAAAGTTGGTGAGCTGCTTCGCTCTGTGGGAGAAGGCCAGGTTAGTAGCTTCCAGGAAGATGCCCAGTCTTGAAAACCCTAAGAGGCCGTTCTTCTCTGTCTGGTTGGGATAAGTTGGGATTTATTCAATAGCGGTGAGTTTGGGGGAAGTAAAGGACATAACACAGTGTGGCATAGAGCTACAAGGTTAGCCTGAGGCCCAGGCTGTACTCCCTACTGCCTCCCTAAACAAGCTCCAATTGCTCCTGTGATCAAGCCCCTGTGGTGCAATGCCAACTGCCTACAGCTCCCCCTTGATCTCCCAGAAGCTTCCCAAACTCAACATGGGGCATGTCCGACCTGGAATCCACCTCCTTCTCCTGCACTCGGTTCTCCTGGAGCCCTAGTGAACCAGAGAAGGTGCTGGATACGTCCCTCCCTCCACTCAAGCACCAAATCCTGACAGCCCTACCCCCTAATTACCTCCTGTTCCCTCTGGTTCCCACCACAGCGGGCAGCGGCTCAGCCTACACACCACTGAACTAAGTAAACACTGGGATGGTCGAGATCTAGCCACAGTTACCTCTTGTTGACCCATCCCCAGCCCTCCTCCACTTTGATGCCACGGCATCGCTGTAAATGAGAGCCAGTGTCGTTATGCGAGGCACTGTAATTTCCATTGCCCACCAATTCTCCCCACACACACTTTGTAGTTGAAACCCCAAACCCACGCTCACAACAGACCTATAGGATGGAGTAGAAGTGCCTCCCCACCCCCACCCCCTACGCCCCTTGGGTCTCCAAAGCTGTAAATCTTAACAGATGCAGACAATCAAGTGGACAATCACGTCTTTCTCTCTTGGAGTCTTCAACCACTGTGCCCTCAGCACATTTGTTGTTGTTGTTAGGGACCATTAAGTTGCTTTACAATGCTAGTAACCCCAGGTGATAGAGTAGAATTGCCCCTAGGGCATCCCTGGACTGCAGCTCTGTAGGTCTGTCTCCCCAGGAGCCGCCCAAGCCAGGGCCTTAAACACTGGGCCACCTTGCTGATCATCCTGTCCAGGAGAATGTGTAGTCTGAGAAGTGTTAGCCTTGGCAATGCTGGCCCCTTGCCAGCTATCCCTCCACCCTGTCACCTCCTATCTGTCTAGCTCACACACACACACACCAAAAAAAACCCCAAAAAACAAACCCAAACTCACTGCCATCAAGTCGCAATGCCGATGCATAGCAACCCTACAGGACAGGGTAGAACTACCCCCATGAGTTTCCCAGACTGTGGACAACAGTAGAAAGCCCCATCTGTCTCCCAAAGAGCTGGTGGTAGTTTAGAACTGGTGACCTTGAGGTTAATGGCCCAACATGTAACCACTGTGCCACCAGGGCTCCTATTGACCAGCTGATGGATCTCTGAAGTGCAGCTCAGAAACCCTCCAGCTAGAGCACATCGTCCCCTGGTCTGCACAACCCCTGCATGGTAAGCGGTGTATTCTAACAGCGGTGTTTTTGTGCGTCTTTATCCTTCACTAGCTAGACCCTGAACTCTCGTAGGTCAGGTCTATGTCCTACACACATCTGAATCCAGCACTTGATATGCATTTGTTACCAGCAATTCTTTGCTGACTTCAAAGAAACTCATGTTTGCTCCAGAGACCCCCTGCCCCCATCGTCCTAAATTACAAGGTGAGAAATAACAGAACCATGTGCCCGGCACCAGAATGAGCACTCTGGCCTCACTAGCTTACTTAAGGTGTGCAGCAACCTCCTGAGGTGGACGCTATTATTAGCCCCATTCTACAGAGGGGACACTTAGGTCCAGACTGGTTTGCTCACTGGCCCCAGGCTACAGAGCTGGGATTCAAAGCCGAGTGAGTCTCTGTTCTGAACCACCTTGCTCTACCTGCTCTCGTTGCTCAAATCCAGACTGCTCTAGCATAACATCTTGATACGTTTGGCTGTGATTGAGTAAAAAGTCTAAAAACACGTATCACTCTTTCCAGAGACATGATCACTAAATTGCTCCCCAAAGTAAATCTGGCACAGCTGGCACCTAAGCCATGTACCCTGACAGTGAAGATCCGGCTTTCAGCCTCCAGGCCCTTTAGCATATGGAATGACTTCTAATGTACCCACCACTCAGACCCCTGTGGGGTGTCCTGACCGAGCCAAGCCCAAGCGCAATGTCAGCAGGAACTGAAAGTCATAATGGTGTATTAATTATAAAGAACGCATGGCCGTCGGGGCCAGGCAGTCTTCTGGGGACAGTGGCCAGCTCCCTGTCTGTTCTGCGTCCTCGCGGACAGTTGAACAATACTTCACTTAGTTTATGGGTGGGTGTGTGCAACCACTGGGATGAATGGTGTGACAACGAAACCAGTTTGTCTTCTATTGCTTGCTCTGGTGTGCCGGGAGAGTGAAATCCACCCAGCCTCCTTCGGGCACTTTGAACTCATTCGGAGGCATTCAAGGAGGTCTCTTAGTCCCACCTGCTAGTCTGCACACAGGCCGAAGCATATGCTTGGTATATGGTGGTAAGGATGAGATGGGTGTCGATAATGATAACGATAATAAATAACTCCTTATTCCTCCATTCTGACATAGACTGAGTTATAGGCTTGAAAATGTACCACACCGGTTGCTAGGAGACAATGACCACAAAGGGATTTCTGTGATAGTCTGAAACTTGTAGGTCAGTAAGAGTGAACATATTGAATTGTGCTGGTTACTTTGAAGATGACTTGGACGCACATGCCTTCTGCATTTGATGTGGAAACTAATGTCCTGAGTGGGAAGCACAGTCTCGAAGTGTCACTGATGTGCTATTCACTTGTACCTATTGTGCTCCTTGCAATTTCTTCCTAGTGTACCTGTGGCCCCGTGGTTAAAACACCCCCAAAAGACCAGTGATTCTAACCCACCACCTGCTGCCTGGGAGAGAGGAGACTGTCAGGCCCCATAAAGATGTACAGCCTTGGAAACCCTCTGGGACTGTGCTACTCTTTACCATAGGGTCACTGTGAGTCAGAATCCACCAGGCAGCAGTGGGTTGGGTCTGGGTCTGGGAAGTGGTTCCTTCCTAAACTAGCAAGTGCCTCATTTGCATACTGTGGAACCCTTGAGAGGAATTTTCTATCCCCTAGGACCAAAAAACACAACGCTATAAAGTACACAGTTCACCCTCACGTTTAAGCCCTGGTCTTCCAACGGTAGAAATCTTAGTAATTTTTTTAGCTACAGCCATTCATTCAGCCCCCAAGCATTGAGTGCCTAGGAGCACCCCCGAGGTCGCAGAGATGGTGACGACAGTAAAGGTCCCTGCTTGCGTGGAATCCACGGTCCAGCGGACATTTTTTTTTTGGAACTGGGTGAGGGATGTCAGAAACACAAACCCATCACCATCGAGTTCATCCTGACTCACGGAGACGCCGTGTGCTGCCGAACAGCACTGAACCCCACAGGCCCTTCTTTCCTTTCTATTATTTATCCATCCATCCATGGGATCAAGCACATTTGTACATTTGTTGCCATCATCATTCTCAAAACATTTGCTTTCTACTTGAGCCCTTGGTATCGGCTTCTCATTTTTCCCCTCCCCCCCTCCCTCATGAACCCTGGATCATTTATAAATTATTATTCTTTTTTCATGTCTTACACTGACCGATGTCTCCCTTCACCCACTTTTCTGTTGCCCGTCCCCCTGGGAGGGGGTTATGGGTAGATCATTGTGATCCGTTTCCCCCTTCCTCCCCCCACCTTCCCCTTACCTTACTGGTATGGCTATTCTCATTATTGGTCCCGAGGGGTTTATCTGTCTTGGATTCCCTGTGTTTCCAGCTCTTATCTGTACCGTGTACATCCTATGGTTTAGCCGGATTTGTAAGGTAGAATTAGGATCATGATAGTGGGGGGGAGGAAGCAGTAAAGAACTAGAGGAAAGTTGTATGTTTCATCAGTGCTATACTGCACCCTGACTGGCTTGCCTCCTCCCTGAGACCCTTCTATAAGGGGGTGTCCAATTGCATAGGCCTTTCTTGACAGACAGAGATCTTTATGGGAACAGATTGCCAGAGCTTGCTCCTGGAGTTTCCCTGGGTGGACTCGAACTACCTATCTTACGGTGAGTAGCTGAGTGCACAAACCAACTGTGAGACAAGCTGTGAACAAAGCAAAAGGAGAACGGGGGATGGAGCGTGATGGGGACAGACTGTGTGCAGAAGTGATTCAAGATCCAGGGTCCAGGGAAGGACCAGCCAGGCAGAAGATCAGGAAGAAGCAAGGCGAGCAGGAAGGTCCACCAGCATGGCCCTTGTAGGGGAGAAGGACAGAGGTGGAGGGGAGGGGACTCGAGAGTCAGCTCTGAGGTGTTAAGAGCCACACCGCACAATTTGAATGGCTCTAGGACTCCATTGACAAATAATGCTCAGATCTCCTTTATTGTGGAAGCATTTGCTTATTCCTGGTTTGGAGGAAATCTCAGATAGCAATAGTTTAAAGATGATTTTTGTGATAGATTTTTCTCTCTCTCCCTAATTTGAAAAAGGTTGAAGCCTTGGATGAGCCCTCAATGTCATCCCCGAACACTTCATTCACACTGTTTCTTCTTCCTCCAGGATTCCGCTGACTGCCATCGATCCAGTCGGTTCTGAACAGCGGAGAATGGCCCCTGTGGGTTTCCGAGACTGTAACACTTTACCGGATTAGAAAGCTCCATCTTTCTCCCTCGGAACGACTGGTCGTTTCGAACTGCTGACTGTGTGGCTAGCAGTCCAGCGCATACCCACTACGCCACCAGGTCTCCATGAACAATACAGCCCCGAGCCTATAATCCAAGGACACGGATACAGATCCCCTGTCTTCTCTCTTTTTCTATCCATCAATGCGTGTGAGCTGGAAGCACAAGAAGCCTTCTACCCAGAAGGTGCTGGGGCTGTAAGCTAGGGGAGGTAGTGGAGGGGTTCCAGGAGACAAAGATGGAAGTGAGGTATGTGTTTGTAGTCAGATTATGAAAGATATGAAATGCCCACTGCTTCTTCCCAGTGCAGAGCCAGGGAGGCCTTGTGGGCGCGGTGTCGGCCTGCTTATGGCAAGCCCATGGTTCACACCCACCTCTGGAGAAAGATGAGGCTGTCAGTTCCCATCAAGATTGATAATCTCTGAAACCCTAGATTAGACAGGTAGATAGATAGATGATAGATAGATAGATAGATAGATAGATAGATAGATAGATAGATAGATAGACAGACAGATAGACAGATAGATAGAGGCACTAAGAGTCAGAATCCACCCAGTGCCAGTGGATTAATATGCCAGTGGAGTATGGGAGAGAAGTTAGAGAAATGTGTGATCTGCATTATTGGGTATGCTCAGCTACTTATTGAAAGGTTAATGGTTCGAATCCACCTAGAGGCTCCCCCAAAAGAAACGCTCAGCCACCTGCTTCCGCCCCATCACCTGGGCCATGGAAAATTCCTTTGGGGCGCAGACAGTTTTACTCTGTCACCTGGGGGGGTCGCTGAGTTGGAACTGACATCATGGCAACAAGTTTGCTCTTTTGGCTTTTACTGTGGTTATTGCAGTTTCGAAATCACGCACAATGTGTTCATCCATTCAATGAGCAAATAAATCCTCATTCACTTTGAACCATGTGCCCAGGGGTGGATTAACCAATAAACCAGGTAGACGGGGCTTTACTTGCGCTTACATTCTAATCTGGAATGAACAATGTCATGTGGGTAAAACTCCAGAGTCTACAGATTTGTATGCAAGCACAAGCAAACCCATGCTTACCCATGCCTAAGTCCCTGCCCGGGATTGTACATTTGGAAAGAGGCTTGGATTTTGGCGTTCTGGGCTTGGGAGCAAGACCGGTGCCAGCCAAATGAGAAGCAAGCAGAAGTGTTGATGTGGTGGGAAATGTGAAACTGTTCCCTACAGATTAGTAAGTAAGCAAGCACAAGTAAGCCCTGCTTACCTTGCTTACTAGGTGATCTGACACTGCATGGACTGGTCGTTGAGCTAGGTCTGACCGCTGGTGAGCTGAATCACACAGTCTCCTAACGCAATGAGCCTCCACCCCCTACACCCTGCCCCTTGGGGTACCTGTGCCTGTTGCCTCAGGGGCGCTACCCTGAGGGAGTACTGTGGTCAGGCCAGTGTTGTGGGCAAGGGTTCCAGTCTTTCCCAAAGGGAGGTTGACATTCCCAGAGTCAGTCATCCAGGGGAGAAGCCCAATGGAATCCTGGGGTGGGAAAGGCCTTTAGGAAGGAGCTGTTTGGCTGATGAGAGCAGGAATTCCTTTCTTCTGATCCCACAAAGAGTACTATTTTTACGCATATAACGCTAGAGGTGAGTAACTTATTTTTCCCCAAACCCTAGTAGCCCTTTTCAGTGCTCTTTTCCTGCTTCCGGTTCACACTACGGACAGTCTAGAGGGACCCTGTGCCCTCTGTGGAGCCTGGGAAAGTGAGTCCCTGGGCCACACCCACACCGTGGACCTTTTATTCAGCCTTGGTTCAGCTGGGCTGTGAAGACAGAGAAGAGTCAGCCATAGGGAAGGCAGCACTTTCTCTTTATATGGTCAAGGTGGGGCTGCCAAGGCCACTAGTCTCCAGGAGCAGGTCAGCGTCCAAGGCTGGAGAGCAGCTGCCCTTCTCTGCCTGGGAGCTCTCCTTCCACAGGTTGTTATTAGCAAATCCTTCAGAGGCAGCTGGTTTCCCAATGGGGTATAGGTATCGCCTTGGGATTTTCGATTTGGGGCTTGGCTAGATGAATCCTGTAACTCGTTCAGCTCCCCCTTAAAGGCTACAGCCCTGCCCGGCAAACAGTGCGCCTCGGGCTGTTTTCGGTACTGAAAGATCAGCAACACATCACTGGAAATCGCATGTGACATATTTACAAGTGTTCTTCAGTGTCTGAAGTCAATGGCCTTTCACTGCCGCTTACTCTGTGAGGAGCAAGGGGACCCGAGGTGAGGACATCAGCTTCCAGGGAACTGCCCTTTAAAATTTGGACTTAATGGGACTGCCCAGCATCCCTCACGACCACTCTCTGATGTTTATTATCACCAAAAATGATCACCAGGCAGGCACTGCAGCTCCTCTCGGACGCAGCGTGTGTGAAGCATCCCTTTAAAAGCCTGGTGTCTGCGTGCCGCTCAAGGGCCAGGAAGGGCGCCAGTGCCTCTCTTTATGGTCTTTCCATGTGCGCATAAGTGCCCCATTACCAGAGGCGTCCCAGACAAAGGTCGTGTTCTTCCAAGATGATAAAGTTTCAGTTAAAGCTTGTTCAGAGTCACGTTGACCTCTCCTTATTGAAATATTATGTAACTTTGTATTTACTGCGCTACCTGCCATGATTAGTACTGTTTGCGATCTCTTTCCAATGCTCCTGGCGTTTTCCTTAACAGTCCCCCTCCCCCCCTGCAAGCCCAATGTCAGCCAGCAGGTGATGTTCGAGCAGTTCCAGAAATTACCATGCACGGATGACTGAGGGCTAGACCTTCAGCCCTCCTTCCTTTCTGAGAATAAGGACGGTCCAAGAGAATGTGTGCATGCCGGGTCAGGAAACATGTTGGAAACGGGTTAGGGTTTTTTAAACTGAATATTAAGAACCAGCAGAAGTCTGATGGAAGAGTTGAGGACGTTTAGATTCTGAACCCGATACTACGCTTTAATTTGCCTTCCTTTAAGGTAGGGATAAAAGTCATTTGTAACCACTGGGATTCAGTGGTTAAAGCACTGCCCTGCTAAGGGAAAGACAGTGGTTAGACACCACCCGCTGCTCTGTGGGAGAAAGACGTGAAGGCAATTCGCTTCTGAAAACATGAGACTCAGAAAAACTGTCATCGAGTCCATTCTAACTCAGAGGAGAATTGCCCCTGTGGTTTTCTAAGACTGTACCTCTTTATGGGAGTAGAAAGCCTCTTCTTTCTCCCTGGTGGTTTTGAACTGCCAGCCTCGCAGTTAGTAGTTCAATGTACTTGGAAACCCCATGGGACAGTTCTACTGTCCTATAGGGTTGCTATGATTTGAAATCCACTAGACAGCAGTGAGAGGAGCCCTGGTGGTGATGTAGTCACACGTTGGGCTGTCATCCGCATGGTCAGCAGTTCAAAATCACCAGCTGCTCCTTGGGAGAAAGACGAAGCTTTCTACTCCTATAAACAGTCACAGCCTCGGACAACGACAGGAGGGTCACTCTGAGTGGCGTCAACTGGATGGCAGTGCGTTTCATTTAGACAGCAATGGGATGATCCGATTGGGTTGAGCTTTGATGATCAAAACAGAAAAAGTAGGGTCCCACCCCCAGAATCAATGAGTGTAACTGACTAGCTGGTAATGGCTTTGGTGGAAAGGTGGGAGTAAACTTTTATGAGAATTGGGGGAGAGGGGAGCATAAAAAGTTAAATTGGCTTGCACAAGGCTTAGTTTGAAGAGTTTCTCTAAGATCAAGACATCTGAATTTGTTAGCAGCGCAACTGGATTTCAATTGACCTCCCTTTTGAATATGGTGGTATAGTGGAAAAAGCTCTTTGCTGCTAATGAGCAAAAACTGAACCATGAAAAATTCAGTAGTAGGTGTCTGTAAAGATTGACAGACTCAGAAGTCCTGTGGGCCAGTTCCACTCTGTCCTGCAAGCGCTGCTGCAAGTCAAAACTGGCTGGACAGCAGTCCGTTGGATTGGGTTGGGTTTTGAGTATCAAAACAGAACAACTAGGTTCTGACCACTGGAATCAGTAAACAGAATCGTTAACATGCTGACACGTAGACATGTATTTGTGAAGCGTTTCAAACTGTGTTCCAGAAGTTACCCCTCCTCCTTGATAAGGGATCAGAAAGAAGGGTGTGTCCCCCTCCGGGAGCCAACCTTCTTGAAAGACTGGTCTTGCCTTTCAGACTCTTACAAAACTTCCAGAATAAAAAAAGAGCAGGGAGGTTGATCGCATTCGACTTAAATGCTTTTATTGACAATGTCTTTGAACAATAAGCAAACAATGCTTAAATTTTTCATTCAGATTCACTTTCCACATGTCAAAAGACCTCAAGGTAGAAAAAAAATAAAATAAAAATATAAATATTTGAGATCATCTTAATAAATAAATTAAAAACACAATAAAACGTTTTCATGGAAAACTGTTAATGTCAGAACATTCAGACCACCTCAACAATGCATGATCAGTAACATTACAATGAACATCGATGTTGAAAAACTACAGTACATGGATATAGCTATTTATTTCTATCTACTGGAAAATAAAGTCATATCTTTCCTTAGTTTAATATCGGTCATTTCTAATCAGAACACACTATTGCCAGGAACACAGTAGTTATTGTTAAAATCAGCTGCACTAGATACAATTTGAAAATATCCAGCACCAGGTTAATTCCGATAATGAACCCAATAGATTAATTAATGCTATGAGAAGACTAAGGAGAAAGAGGGAAGAGACACAGACCCAGGCCTGGCTCAACATGCTACTAACTACCAGCTCTCTGAGGCGTCACTGGGAACAATACACACTCCATGCGTTTGCTACATCTCTGGAAGAGGTAAGGACTCAAGTCCACACTGCGGGATGCTTGCAAGTCCTTGAGGCCCACAGCCTGGTGTGATTCACGCACAGATCGGGTCTCCCCTAGGTCTACGGGGCCCTTCGAGGGAAGATGTGCTTCTCCTCTCTGAAATGCACCAGCTCAGGCAGCGGCATGTGTGGGTGCCTCCTGCCTCCCCTGCCCTGCTGCTCACAGGGCCAGCAGCGTGGGTGAGCTGAGCGAGTCAGAGGAGGGCTCGTTGCTGCTGCTGCCCTTGCGATGGGCGGCCGCACAGCTGGGGAAGGAGTCAGCCTCGGGGTAGGTGAAGACGAAGGAAGACGTGTAGGTAGCACAGCTGGGCGTGCAGGTGACCACCGGGGTGCACAGTGGCTCCAGCTCTGTGGCCAGGGGCCCCATCCCCAAGGAGCCGCTGTGCAGGGGCTCCCAGTCTGCTGCATAGAAGGAGCCAGACAGGTCCATGTCTGGCACGGAGCGGGCGGTCTCCGAGCCACAAGGTCGAGAGGATGCTGGGAACAGGAAGTCATCAAAGGGCTCAGCCTTCAGCTCCATGCTGCCCATGCTCTTGCCAGGCTCCACTGAGGGCTTGGGCGCAGGGTCATTGAGGAGGGGCAGGGTAAAAGCCTCCTCTGCCTCTGGGGTGGAAGGTTCCGGCAGGCCCCCATTGAGATCCAGGGAAGTCACGGACATCTCTTCTGGGAAGCCCAGGTCCTCTGGGATCTTGCAGGCAGGCCGGTGAGCTGCCAAGATGAACTCGAGCTTCTCCTTCTCCTTCAGCAGGTTGGCAATCTCGGTCTGCAGAGCAGACTTTTCATCTTCAAGTTGATCTGTCTCCTGCAGACAGAGCAATAAAAGAGGACATAAGATCCAGTCCTACTCAAGGGCCCCATCTCCAACTTTCCCCTCAAGTTTGAAACTGGGGTGGGGTGGGAGTAACCTGTGTGGGCCACTTACCGCTTGGAGAGTGTCTGTCAACTCCCTCCTCCGGTTCCGGCACTTGGCTGCAGCCATCTTATTCCTCTCCCTCCGGATTCTCCGTTTCTCTTCTTCTTCTGGAGACAGCTAGAATAGCAGATGACCCACAGTCAGTGACAGTGCCTGCGATCAGCTCCATTCACCCTCCCTTTCCCAGAGAGACTGGCTCCTTCCTGCACCTCCTGGCCACCTCTCCTGCAGGCCATTTCTAACCTGCAGTTTGCAGGCTGGGTGTGACTTGCATTTCAAATAAGGTTCTCAGCAAGAGAACAAAGAAAAGCCCCGTCTAAAAGCAGGAGATGGAAAACTATTAGGGGTTGAAGGACAAGGGTACTTCTTGGGGGTGGGACCATCCAGGGTCTAGCTTGGGATGGAAAGGGCTCAGAGTTCAGGTTCTGGGTTCCCCATGGGCAGTTCCATCTGTCTTCACTCTCTGCCCCACCATTCCACTTCCCTCTCCCCTGCCATCTCCCCCCACCCCACCCCACACTCAGAAGGGGGTGCCGAAGAGTTCCTCACCTGCTCTACTTTGCCCCTCCGGCCAATGCTCTGCGCTCTGCCTCCTGTTGTGGTCTTCACAATGCCAGCTCTGGAGTACGCCCCAGCTGTGGCAGTGGGTACTCCGTAGGGGTGGGGGACTCTGGTCTGTGAAGGGGCCACGGAGGAGACCAGGGTGGGCTGCACCAGCCACTGCAGGTCGGGGCTGGTGGAGATAGCAGTCACGGTGGGGATGAAGTTGGTACTGGAGGCTCCCAGATCCGTGCAGAAATCCTAGAACAAACAGAAGACGAAGGCGCAGTGAGCAAGCAGGTTCCTGAAAACAGGTGGGTCAGGGAGAGTTCTCAGTGCCGCATGCAGCAGGAAGGGGACGGCCGCAAGGCAGAAGCCTGCCTGCCTGCCCTCCTCTTCGCTGCCCTTCACCCTGGATGACAGGTCTTCCCCTTTCTCCCAAGAATTCCGCAGCGCGGAGCCCTTAGCCTCCATCCTGCTGCTGCGTTCGTGCTATCCCTTCAGCATCACTAGCTTGAAAGGGGGGTTGTTATAAATATCCCTGACGTCTGCGCTGACGCAGGCGCCGCTCCGGAGTCTCCTGAATGAACTCGCTTTTTTATCAATGAAACTGACTTACACACCCGCCTCCAGCACCCTCTTCTCCCGCCCCTCCTCCCTGCTCCAGGCTGCCGGGCAGGTAGGGGCGGGCCGGGGGCTGCTTTCTGCCGCCTCCCACGAGAAGCCAGGCTCTAGCTAGTTGGCTTGAACATGTTTGTCCCAACACATGTCAGACACCCGACCACCGATCGAAAGGCCAGGGCGAGCCAGCCGCGAGAAGGGGCAACCAAGTCTTTACTATGACAAGCGGGCGTGCGCTCCCAAGAAGTCCCGGGCTCCCGGGCTC
>NW_022103915.1:30182306-30190671 GCF_000313985.2 Echinops telfairi
CGGGAGGAGGCCGCCTCGTAGTCGGCGTTGAAGCCCGAGAACATCATGGTCGCGGGGCTGAGGGCGGAGGCCGGGGGGCTGGCGGGGAGCTGCTGGGGGCGCGGGGACAGTTCGCTCGCGGCGCCGCTACCCGCTCGGGCTCCGGCTAGCTGCTGCTCTGCTCGCTGCAGTTGCGGTTGGAGTACGAGGCGCCGCAGCCGCCGCTTTTATAACAGCATTTTATGAATGAGTCCCTACGTCACGGGCGGAACCATCGCGGCCCCGGAGGGGGGGCGCTGGGGCCGGGGGGCCCCCGAGGCTGCCTCGCCGCCTCTCCTGAGCTCGCGGCGCCCTGATCTCTGCCTTATAGTAGTTTTGGATCCTGTGAGCCTTTAGAAATGTGGGTCTTAGGGGTCCAGTCGCCCCCCAAATGGGAGGCTTCAGGGACTTCTCCCCCCACGACTGCAGGGAACGGCCGTGGAAACCTGCTGACGCAGATGTCCTAATATGGACATCCTGTGTATAGGGGGAGGGACTGACGGGAACTGCTATCAGACTGAAGCCAACACCAAGGGTGCAGCACTGGGGGAGGCGGGGGCCGCGCCGGGGGAGGGGGACGGGAAAGCAGAGAATGCGAGCGAACATTCGCACCTTGGTCAATGCGGAGCATTGTTCCTCGGGTGGGGGTGGGGACGCCTCTTTGCGGACTGTACAGAACCCCGAGCCTGTTCTGAGGCTCAGGTATGAGAGAAACAGGTACCCGACCCCTTGGCCCAGAAGAATGAGCTCCCACCTCCATCCGTATCCCCAGTTCTAGACTCAATTCTGTTCAATCGTGGAAGCAGACCTTCACCTCCTCGCCTCTGCCCCGGGTCCAGCTAGAATCTTGGGACTATGGCTGTGCTTAGAAGCAGACTCGGTGTGTGTGTGTCTGCGTACCCCAAATAAGCGAATATGATGCTTGGGTATTCTCACGTATTTTGTTCTTGAGGAAGATAGTGTGTATGTGTTGTTTATTTTCTCTCTTTCTCTAGACTGGGATCTTAATGTCAACTCTCTAAGACGCCAGCTAGTAAATATAGGTCAATCCCCCCCTTGGTAAGGAAGTCGGACAGGGCCCTTAGCCTGGTTTGGGGCGGCCGGGGGATGGGGTGGGGTGATCGGGGATGGGGCGGCCGCTCTGGGTAACGGGGTGTAGTGCGCCACTTGGGGAGCGCTGGTCCGAGAGTTAGGGCGGTGGGGGTGGGGAGCTGGTTCAGTCCCGCCAGGAAGCCTGCAGCGGTGATTTTCCAGCTCGGATATGGAGGTGGGGGGAGGAGGGGGAGGATGGAGGCGATGGCCGGACCGGGCCCAACAGCGCCCAGGCCACGGACCGCAGTCACCAAGACCCCTGGCGCAGCGCCGCGGCCTGGGAAAGCCAGGGGCTCTGGAGCGCCCCGCGCCCCCAGACGCCTTTAGGCTCCTGCAGAAAACAGCCCGGGTCACACGGCCCCGGCTTGGCCCCAGCTTGCTGGCCACCGCGCCCAGGGCCCCGGGGCGGTGGGGCGGGGGATGCACGGCCCGCGGGGCCACCTCGAGAGGGGCCAGGTAGGTTAGGGAGCGGGCTGAGCGTTCAGGGAGCTCCGGGAGTCGGGCAGCCGACCGGCCTCGCGCCGCCGCACCCCGGAGCCAAGTGATCCTGCTATAGATAGTAACAGGGAAGCGGCTGTTTACAGCAACACAGCGCCGCCAGGGCCGTCTCCAGGCGACGCGGCGCGGCCGAGCGCGCCGTCCCGCCCGCCCTCCAGCTCCCCAGGGGCCGTGGCCTCCCGGGCCGGGCTGCGGCCGCTCCCGCCGCCTGACATCACCCGCTGGGTCCGGGGCCCGAGCGCGCTCGCGCGGGGCTGTGCACGAACCTGCATTCTTAGAGATCCCAGCGCGACGCGAGCGGGGAGGGCAGGGAGGCGGGGATCCGTGGAACTGGGTCACTTGCTATTTTTGCCTTCGCAGTCACAGGCAGAGGTGAAAACAGAATTTCATCA
The DNA here is from genome assembly GCF_000313985.2 of Echinops telfairi. Lineage (NCBI taxonomy): Eukaryota > Metazoa > Chordata > Mammalia > Afrosoricida > Tenrecidae > Echinops > Echinops telfairi. The sequence continues at coordinate 30,184,307 of NW_022103915.1, forward strand.
TTGTATGTCACTGGTTTATGTCGGTGAGAATGTAGGTGTTTGTGTTTTCCATCCCATTAAAGCAGAGGAGAAGGAGAAATGGGAAAACGCACACCACACATCAACGCAGACTTCTAAAAGCAATTCTGAGGCCTTCCTTCTCAGTAGTTCCATCCTCCATTAAACTACTTCCCTGTCCTTGGCTAGTAAAAAAAAAAAGTATTAGGAAGGCAAATCCATCGCTCTTATTATTATTAGCTTCCGACAAAGTAGGTCAAGCTTTGAATTTCTGGGTCTGGCCTGGCCTTGCATTCATAACTGGATGGCAGGGCCGTGTGAGAGAAAGAAAACCTAGAATGAGTGGATTTACTTACCCTGCAGAGTTTGAAGCAGCTCAGGCCAACACCTAAAATTGTCAAGATTTTATATCCAGGATTTATCTCATAGATAATTTATCCTGCCTTTGATAATAAAAAAGGGACAGGATCTTTGGATGACTATATCTCCTTCCTTCCGATAGCTGAATGCCTTTCTTTTTTGGCACCATTGTCGCCAGAGAATTTGGGGGCTTTATCCCGACCTCTGAGAAGGACAAAGCATTCATTCATTCATTCAGTGCTGAGAGCTGGCACCTACTGTCCTAAGCAGAGTGGGTCTGTCCCTTCCCTCCTAGGTAGTCCAGTCTTATGGAAAAGACCCCCAAGTCAGTAGAGACTTGCAGGGAGAGGTTTGACAGAGGTTAAGAGCAGGGTGCTCCCCGAACACAGAAGGCTTGGGAAGCAAAATGTCCCCTAGGCAATGACAGGAGGACTGAGGGTCATCTAGGGAAGCAGGCATCTCCCCCAAAGCAGCTGTGTCACATGATACCTTCTCAGCCTCTCTTTCCCCTGCCCCACTAATATCTGAGCCTGCACTTGCAGTCTGAGCATGCTCTCCCATCCCAATCTGCTCCTGCGATCCCTGTCAGGGCTGCTACAACCCATGTCAAAACAAACAAACATGGCACCCAGGTAGGGTAGCCTCAAAATCAAGGCAGATCACAAGCACTCATGATGTTATTTTTGCCCTTTGGCAAGGTCAGGGTGACTTTGAAACTGGTGGTGTGTTGCACCACTACTCCCCACCCCCACCCCCTTGGGAGCAAGGCAAGCCTAAGCCTATAAAACCCAACCTGAAGCAGCTTGTGATTCTTTATTGATGCGATCCCTGCCTCCTATTTGGGGATCCAATACTCAAAAAGGTGGGGAGAGTCCTACATCTGATTCTAACCCCAGGTCAAAGGGTCTTCCTCATCACATCCAGACTTCCAGTCCATGCTTCTGCCTGTGGCCCTGGAAATTAAGAGACCTGAGCCACAGAAAGCATTCTGTCCAGTCCTGTTGGAAGATGGAAGATTCATGTTGTTTAGCCCGGTGTTGTTGCAACATTAAGTGAAAGCCTGCCGTCTGTACCGCCTACGTAAATGCTGCCGCAAACGGCCTGTCCCCCGTGTGCAGAAGCAGTTATTTGTTTGGGGAAGTGTGGTCCTGTGGTGTAGGGTTGTGGTCAGAGCACGGGACCAGAAGTCAGGAAGCTGCCTATACGAAAGAAAATCAGCTCCCTTCGGGTGGGGGTGGAGGAGAAGAGTCACTCTTAGGTTTGTTTTGGCCTCTATGGACGTCGGGCCTTTGTCATTTTGCACATACCACTGTTCACTTAGGACCCAGCACAGTGGCTGGCCCCCAGTAGGTGTTGGAAGCGTCTTACTGAACGAGCAAATGAATGAACGACCCCTCGAGAGGACAGGATGAGTGCAGATGGTCGTCCTTTCTGGGAACTTGGAATCCAACCGCCTTCGGAAAGGCTGAGCGAAGGCTTTTTTTATTCTTGGGTATGAATAGGCACAAATTGGGAAAGAGTAAATTGCAGAACGGTTTGGGCTATTTTCAGCCGGTGCAGCCTCTGTGGATCAAGAGCACCCCCGTGGTTCCTGACAAAGAGCCAACTTGAGCCTCTTGAGGAAGGTACCCAGGGCCCGTGATACCACAAGGACCACCTTGTCTGTGACGGACAAGGATTGCGTCACCAGCACCCTTCACCTTGATCATTCTGGTATCTGGACTTTCCAAGCCCCGCGGGATGGGATTCACACACATGAGGGCAGGGAAGGGAGCTCAAGGGGTCCAGGTGGCTCACTCCCTGGCTCAGATTGCTAGAAACAACGATTGCCCCTGTTTTAAGACAGAGGGTGTCACTCCCTGCCCCACCCCCACAAACACTCAGGCAAGCGCACACACCACCGCCCCCACCATCACTCATTAGTACTAGGGATTTCGCCTCTTTGGGAAAAACTGTTTTCATTCTGAGCAACTCTTGGCTTTCTGACAGGGCCTGATGATTCAATGGGATCCCCATCCTTCTGCTCCTGTGAGCGTTTAAACAAAGCTCTGTGTGGTCCTCGGGATGCACTCCATCTGGAGCTGAGGAAACCGCCCGCCTGCAACTAGGTTGCCTAAGATCAGGGCTGTCACTCGGGGAGGGGGGCACAGGTTGCACCAGGGAACGCTGTGGCAGATACCACAATGACTTGTCTAGAAATGTACTTGTCTACAGCTTTTCAGCAGACCCTATTTTTATTTTCTAAATCATTTTTAGGGGGCTCTTACAATAATCCACACATCAGTTGTATCAAGCACATTTGTACATACGTTGCCATCATCATTTTCAGAACGTTTTCTTTCTACTTGAGCCCCTCTTTTTTTGCCTCCCTCCACCCCACACCCTCCCACCCTCGTGAACCCTTGATAAATTATACACTATTATTATTTTCATATCTTACACCACCTGCTGTCTCCCTTCACCCACGTTACTTTTGTTTGCTCCCCATCCCCCGGCAGGGGGGCTATACGTTAATCAGTTAATCATTTCAATCGGTTCCCCTTTTCTCTTCCCACCTTCCCTTTACCCTCATGGTAACGCTATTGGTGCTGAGGGGTTTACCTGTCCTGGATTCCATGTGTCGAGATCTCTTATCTGGACCAGTGTACATACTCCTGTCTAGCCAGGTTTGTGAGGTAGCACTGGGGTCTTGATAGTGGGGGGAGAGGGGAAGGAAGCATTAAAGAACTATGTTGTGTGTTTCCTCTGTGCTATGCTGCACCCTGCCTGGCTCGGCCCTTCCTTGTGGCCCTTTTGCGAAGGAATGTCCAATTGTCTACAGATGGGCTTTAGGTCTTCACTCCGACCCCAGACGGACACTATTTTTCATCTTGAAGTTACAGCTAGACATACGTTTTCTCAAGTCCAGTTGACCGGCATCAGTATGCCTACAGAGTTAGAACTCTCTGCTCACTCACTGACTGGACTGGTGACGCCCACCTGCCAGCGCCGTCTTTATTGCTCAATTACGATGACGCTTCAGATCGCAGTGGTTCTGTCAGCACCCGTTGCTCGGTTTGCTGCTGCTGCTCTTTTTATAGTCTCTGAGTTTATCAAATGTTCTGGGGGGTTGAGTGACAGTATTGTGCTGGGTAGTATTTGTGAACCTCTACCCATAACTTTGCTCTTTTTTAATGAAGTAGGAACTAGAGGAAAGAAAAACTTCAAAGGCGAACTCACTGCCATCCAGTCGCCGGCCGCCGACTCAGAGTGACCCTACAGGACAGGGTGGAACTGCTCCTGTGGGTTTCGGAGACGGTCACTCGTTCCTTCTGGGAGCAGAGAGCCCGTCGTCCCAACTGGGAGGGGCTGGTGCAAAGCCTGTTTTGAACCAAGCCTTTAAAACTTGTTCTAACTCTGAATGGAGTTCAGTGCAGAGACAGTTTACAGAACGCTGTTTTCACTACCATCAAGCCGATGCCAATGGACAGCGACCCTACAGTGCAGGGGACAACTGCCCCTCCGAGGTTCCAAGACTGGAATCCTCTGGACGGCAGTAGAAAGCCCCGTCTGCTCCCTCGGAGCCGCTGGTGGCTTCAAACTGCTGACCCTGCGGCTAGGAGCCCAACGCATGGCCACTGGACTGGGCTCTGCTGTTGCTGTTAGTATTCATTTAATGTAAGTACAGTTAAAGCAACTTACAGTTACTCTTTCATGCCGGGGCCTATGGCTAATAGCGATAATCAATGCTAGGAAGGATTCAATAGAGTCCCCGGTGCAGGAGGAGGCTCCCTGTGGGGGAGGTGCGTGACACTGGGCGTTACCACACTGGGTGACACCAGCCCCGTGACGCCACTGCCCAAGAGGAACACAAGCTCAGCCCAAGCTCAAGGCATCTTTAGTTCGTGTCGCTAGTGGTAGCCTGGGGCGCTCCCCCTGTCAGTCAAGCGGAGGCTGGCCACAGAGCCAGGAGCTCCCCACTGGCAGACACAGAGGTTTCGGTGCCTGCGGCTGTCAGTGCTTCAGATGTCCTTAGCTGACCTTCTTGGGCTCTGGTGGATTTAGCTGCTGGAATTGCAAAGGAACTTTGTCTCACATCACTGAACCTATAACGTAACGGCACGCCCTGAGTAAGAAACCTCAGCAGTCTGGAGTGCGTCCGACGTGAAACCCTCCCCTGGGCAGCGCCAGGGCCCAGAGGGATGAGAGCAGATGGGTGCCTGTCTCCCCCAAGGGGTTAAGACATTTTTGGTGGTGTACAAGATTTGACCCACCACCCGACCCAAAACAAAAAAGTGGACTTTTTAAAGAGACATTAATCATGGAAATGCCCCCATTCCTCCACCCCTTCCTTTCAAACACCTGGTCCTGGTGGCATAGTGGGTACAAGTTGGGCTGCTAAGGACAAGGTCAGGAGTTCGAAACTACCAGCAGCTCCTTGAGAAAAAAAGATGAGGCTTTCCACCCACATGAAGTTCCAGTCTCGAGACCGTTCTGCCCCGTCCTAGAGGGTCACTGTGAGTCGGAATCCACTCAAGAGCATTGAGTTTGGTTTGGGGGTTTTATTCTGAAGCAGGAAAATCCCCAGCAAGATGTAAAATCCAGTTAGGTCCGCTTCCTGATCCATTCGGAAAAGAGACCCTAGTTCCCAAAATATAACAACCTTTTGTGTTTGTTTAGTGTTGGATTGGTATCTGCTTGAAAACTTTGTATGCTTGTATCTGGGCATCCTACCAAAGGCTCCCCTCGGGAAGTCCTCCTTCAGATCTTGGCCCACCAGAGACTGTGAGGTGATCAGGTAGGACAGGGGCAGCTTGTGGCCCTTGGGGGGATCCTGACTCGTGGCAACTCATCCCGTTCCAGAACAGAACTGCTGCACGGGGTTCTAGGCTGTGATCTCTGTGGAAGCAGTTTGCCAAGCCATTCTCGTGTGATTTCACTCAGTGAGCTTATCTGCCAACCCTTAGTAGGCCCATAGTCACGTGCTTAACTGTTGGTGCCACTGAGGGACCTCTGAGAGAGACAGACCACGCTCGGTTTGTCCGTGTCTCCTCCTCCACTTCCTGGACTTTGGATGAAATCAATGCTCAGCACACCCATTGCCCCTACACACCCACCTGTTGAAGGGGTCGATTTACAGAATCACACTTAGAAAAAAACCAGGCTCCTCAATGTGACCTACCAAGTCTGTGTGACCCGGGGCCTATCTTGCCTTCCCATCTGTCTCAGACCACTGGCCTTCCCCCACTGCACTCTGCCCACGTGGACCTTCTCTCTGTTTCTCACAGCTCCCTGCTGGCCCTGCCGCTGGGCCTTCGTCCTTGCTCTTCCATCTGCCTCTGCATCTTGACACCTGGCTTCCTCCTCCTGATTCCTGTCTACTCTCATGTCACTTTTAAAATGCCTGTGCTAACTCTGCCCAGTGACGTCCTCCTTGCCCCTGCCATCACTGTCTGTCACATTGGTGTCGGTTGCTATGGAAACCGTTCTACCTGACACGACCGTCCTGGGCCAGCTGCACGGTCAATTGTGAGATGCCTATCCGAATCCACAAGGCTTCCATCAACGGATTTTGGGAAGGAGAGCTCCAGGCCTGTCTTCTGGTCCCTCTTCAGCTGGTCAGCATCGTAGGCAACACATACACACAACTCACTGTCATGAAGCTGAGTCTGATTCACAGGGGCCCGAAAAGACAGGGCAGAATTGCCCCAATGGGTTTCTCACACTGTAACTCTTAATAGGAGTGGAAAGCCTCCTCTTTCTCTCAAGGGGTAACTGGTGATTTTGAGCTGCTGAATTTATGGTTAGCAGCCAAATGTGGACTCTATCATGCCACCAGGGCTCCTGATGCCAACGTATAGGCCTCCACTAATAGATGGCTAGGGGTTATGAGTTCGGCTGCTAACCTTAAGGTCAGCAGTTCGAAACCACCAGACTTGGCAGAAGGGCTTTCTACTCCCATGAAGAGTTACAGTCTTGAAAACTCACAGGGGCGGGTCTACCCTGTCCTGTAGCATCACTAGGAGTCT
>NW_022103915.1:30191892-30210276 GCF_000313985.2 Echinops telfairi
ATCAGACCTTCACTCTCGGCCGGAGCTGACCTCCGCTGGTTTCAGGTTGATGAGCGTCTAGGTCAGTGGTTCTCAACCTTCGACCCTTTACTACAATTCCTCATGTTGTGGTGACCTCCAATCATAAAATTACTTTCGTTGCTACTTCATCACTGTCATTTTGCTACTGTTATGAATCGTCATGTAAATATCTGATATGCAGGATGTATTTTCATTGTTACAAATTGAACATAATTAAAGCATAGTGATTCACCACAAAAACAATACGTAGTTATGTATTGTGAAATATTTATTTCTAATGACAAATAAATGAAGTTTTGTCTTGAAGCGTAGGGTAGCATGGGTAACAGTCTTCATGCTGGGTACTCGTAGGTGGGCGTATCTGCATGTGGGCGGAGTCGCCTGGAGTCAGATAGAGGAGTGGTGTCTCGGTTCCTAAGACCCTCTGAAATAAGTGTTTTACGATGGCCTTAGGCAACCCCTGTGAAAGGATTGTTCTACCCCCAGAGGGGTCGAGACCCACAGGTTGAGGACCACTGATCTAGGTCTTACCAACCCAGGAATGAGATCTGCTCCCAGAATTCATTCGAATCATTTGGCAGAACCATTCTGTTCTTTGCTCCAGATTAATCAGACGACGTGCACTAATTCATGGGTAAACCTGCCCAGAGGATGTCTGTGGTTTAAAAGCAGGAATTCCCTTAGAGATAATAATCGGGTGGCTTAGGCCTAGAGAAACAAGCTGAGATGGCGGAAGAGGGATGCCAAGACACAAGGACCATTCTCCAGGGCAGACAGAGAGTGAAAACCTTACCCTAAACCCAGAACCCTGAATTCAGACTTCTAACCTCCCACACTGCGAGAAAAGTACTTCCTCTTTGTTAAAGCCACCCATGGGTGGTATTTCTGCTATAACAGCTTTAGTTAACTCAGGCACCTGCCAAGTTCACAGGCCCACTGGGTGATAGCGTGAAGCCACAGTGAATAATTTCCACGTTTCTAGCACACTTCTTGGCCCTTGTGGGGACATGACCACAGAAGCGCATTAAAAACAAAACCATCATCATCATGTAGAAAGTGGAACAGTTTCAAAGCGAGCGATTAGAGATGGTGTGCAGAGATGAGAGCAGTCCCGTGGGAGGCTGGATCCCGCCTCTAATTTTGAGATTCACTTCTTTGTATTCGTATCACATCTCGCTATTCTGCTTTGTATGTCCCCATTGGTTCCAGAATTTGCTCCAGGGAAGAAAGGAGTTTCACATGCCTCAAAATATTATTATTTTGCATATGAGCCAGGAGACGTCTCTAGAGCGGTGGTTCTCAACCTTCCTAAGGCTGTGACCCTTTCATACAGTTCTTCATGTTGTGGTGACCCTTCAACCATAAAATTATTTTCGTTGCTACTTCATCACTGTCATTTTGCTACTGTGATGAATCAGGCAACCCCTGTGAAAGGGTCATTCGACTCCCAAAGGGGTTCCGACCCCCAGGTTGAAAATCACTGGTCTAGAGGCATTGGTGTAAGGCCATGAGTTAGTCCTTTCTTAAACTGTACTGCCTCACCTCTCCGGTTGTTTAGTCAATGCATTTTATGAAGCACCTACTATGTGCCAGGCACTCGCATTCCTAATCAACAAGACAGGCAAGCTTCCTCCCATTGTGAGCTGTATAGTGTAGAAAGCGGTCAACCAGCAAACCAAAGAAGCAGGCATGTCAGGTATGAAGAAGTCTGGGCAGTGCAGGAGAAGGGAGCACTGTGCTGAGAGTAAATGGGGTGCTGCCATTCACCGGGTTCTCAGTGGCTGATCCCTCAGAAGTCAACAGCTGACTGCTTCTTCCCAGCCTGTTCTTAGTATGGCAGCTCCCTTGGACCCTGCCACCAGGGGCGGCTTGTCTGGCACTGTTTCCAGCATCACCGCAACATGGGAGGCGGGATGACAGACGTACAGGTGACTGGTGAAAATGCCATGGGCCACCAGAAGAACACACAAATTGGTTTTGGAAGGTGTACTGCCAGAATTCTCCTTAGAAGCCAGGATGGCGAGACTCCGTCTCACGTCCTTCGGACACGTTGTCAGGAGACACCGGTCCCTGCAGAAAGGACATTACGATTGGTAAAGTAAAGGGCCATGACAAAGAAGAAAGCCCTCCATGAGAGGGATTGAGACAGTGGCTGTAACACTGGGCTCAGACCTCCCAATGAGGATGAGGATCGTGCAGCACCGGGCCGTGTTTCAGTCCATTGGAGCTAGGGGTGCCAGGAGACAGAGCCGACTTGCTGGCACCTTAACAATCACAGCGATTGAGTTGTTGCTTTGGAATGGGTGCAAGCAGTCGGCATCTTCCCTGAAAAATGAATGATAAGAAGGAATCAACTGTGGAAGAACAAGGGCAGAGCATTCTGGGACAAGGACATACCCCCCGTTTCCCCCACCCCCACCCCCATTTCTGACCCCAGAAGCCTTGCTGTCCTTGCAAGGAGTAGCCCAAGCCCTGATGCGTGAGTTACCAACAAAGCCCCAGACCATACACATCAGCGTGGTGTTACTCCCAGCTCAGTGTGCCCCCTGTTCGTGGGAGGGTCTATCGCCTTCCCATTCGTTCGCAGCCTTTCAAATGCCCTATGTCCTCTGGATGGCTGCACCCAGAAATCAACGGCTGGTGATGGCCATTGCTATCAGTGGATTCTGACTCAAGGCAGCCCCGTGTGTGCCGAGTGGAACGCCTTCATCGGGTTTCCTTGGCTTCAATCTTAACAGAAGTAGATAGAGTCATGATGAGGCAATGACTGTACAAATGTGCTTGACACAATTGATGTATGCATGTATTGTGATAAGAGATGTATGAGCCCCTAATAAAATGATTTTAAAAAAAAGAAAAAGTAGATACAGTCTTCAATGACATCACCAAAAAGGAGTGGCAGAAATCACTCCTCACACGACCTTGTGATCTCCCAAGGCCATTTTAATAGAACTTTGAAAACAAGTTCTTTCCATTTTGTCATTGTTAGGGAACTGTCGACCACGAATCCAGTTCTGCTCAGAATTGGTGCTATAAAACAGTACAATGCTGAACAAGCTGAGGCTTCTCCTGCAGGACAGCACCTCCCAGGATTCTCCCGAGACTTCATATAGCGATGAAGCAAGCACAATGGTCAGAGCCAACTCCATGGCGTCAAACAACCACACAAACTCTGACAGCATGAATTCCTTGAAGTCTTTGTTCCTATGAGTATACCTGAGATACTTCCACAAGTCCCTGTCACAATGGTGGGCTGCTCAGGGACTCACCCAGCCCCAATCTCTGCCTATACCAGGCCACACAGAATCCTTAGTAATATTTATTTGAAATCCGAGTTTTAAAATTATGAGTGACAAATATAACCGCAAACTGCTCAACTATATTAGCTCATACGTTGCATGAAGACTAACAACAGAATTACAGAACCCCTGGTGGGGTAGTAGGATAACTAACTCCTAGGTCATCAGTTTGAAACCAGCAGCCACTCCGAGGGAGAAAGATGAGGCTTGCTTACTCCTGTAAAGATTTACAGACTCTGAAACCCACAGGGGCCCTTCTACTCTGTTCTATAGGATCACTGTGAGTCAGAAGATAGCAGTGAGTTTGGGGATTTTTTGGTTTGTTTGGGGGGGTGGGTTTAATAAAAAAATTGTTTGATGAAATCCTCTTATAAATATTTCTGCTTCTGTTCCTTTGATTATTGTGCCATTCTCAAAAAAAAAAAGCAATTGTCATTAGTTCACCAACACTCTACTTACTACAATATTGGCGCTAAAGCACCAGAAACGTTGACAACATTCAGCAACTATGACCCCAGCACACGCAGACAGAACCATGTGATTCCAAGCATGCGGGGACTTGGGTAATAAGGAGAGCTCAGACCAGAGTGATTAGAAAGTTCCAAAAGTAAGTGGGCGGAGCATTTCAGCTTGTGGGTTGGTTGATGCCTGTCAACCGAGCTTTCGGGAAACATTTTCGCCGGTCTCACTAGCTACAGGAATGTTTTTCATAAAAAATGATTAGCATTTCTGCTGGAACATTTCACAAACATTTTTCAGAGCGTCATTTTGGTGCTACGTGTCCTCAGGCAGTGTCAACTGTGTGGTCCACACCCCCACCGCATCCCACTAGTGATGCCTCGGCATTATCAGAGGCCACCCATCTTCAGTTCCCGTAAATATTATGTCAACACAGAACTATGGGAATGATTGCACGGCTGGGTGAAGAGCAAGACCGTGAAAAGGCGCTCGTGGGGATGACAGGAGGAAAGCGTCGAAACGTAAGCGAATGAAAATTCAATAGCAAAGGGGAAAGGAGGCTAAAAGAATTCCGTTGGTGGGAGAGAGGAGATTGATCTCAGTCCTCAGAGACTGATGCTCAACCTTAAAACCAAAACCATGCTCTCTACCATCAAGTCAATGCTGACTCGTGGCGACGCGCCGTGGGTTTCTGAGACTGTAAGTGTCCGTGAGAGTAGAAAGTTCAGTCTCTCTCCACCGAGCTGTTGGAGGTTTCAAACTGCCAACCATGTGGTTCACAGCCCAATGCGTAACCACTACCCACCAGGGCTCCGAGGGTATTCAACCTACGACTAATTCTTTAAATCCAGGAGCCAACGTCCACTGACCCCTTCCAGGGGGCATTGTGTGACTTTCATCACCGCAAGTGAAAGCAGGCAGGCTCAGGTCCTGGGAGGCCAGGCCCATGGCTGCTTGTACTCGTTGTTCCGGGCAATGAGGAAGCTAGGTAAGCTGAGCCTGCCTCTGTCAGCTGTCAGGGATTCCTGGGAAGAAGCAGAGTCCTGGCAGCTGCTGCCATTCGGGAGCCAGAGACAGAGTCCCATCAGATTGTAAACCTCTGGCACAGGGACCATCTCCCATTTTTGGTAGTCCCGATCTCTAGAAGCTCCATGCAAGGGTATTGGAGCAAGCAAAGCGTGAATGAACTGAGCTACTAGCAGGACGCATATGTTCTCAGGCCCCGTCTCCCACACGTCTCCACTGAATCGACTAGCTCCAGATCTAAATCATACAAGGTCCCTTTCTCAAAGGCCGAGCTCATCAGGCTGAATTCTCTTGGTTGGTTTCTGTTGTTCCTTCTGCCGTCGAGTCAATTCCATAGCATGGTGGCCTCACGTGTGCTGAATAGAACTGATCTCTTTGGTTTTCAAGGCCAAGAGCCTTTGGAAGATCGCCAGGCCATTCTTCGGAGGCACCTATGGGGCAAGTTTGAACCACAAAATATAACCATTTGTTCCACTGAGAGACCTTTAGGGACCCTTTCCCCAAACCAAACTCACTGCCATTGAGTAGATTCCAACACATAGCAACTCTACAGAACAGAGTAGAATAGCACCTGTGGGCTTCCAAGACGATAAATCCTTACAGGAGCAGGAAGCTTCAACTTTCTCCCACAGAGCAGCTGGTGGGTTCAAACCACTGACCTTGCACACAATCCACTACATAACCAGAGCTCCTTTAGACTGCCTCATTCCACCCTGGGTTTTTCCATCTATAGCACTGACCACTATTTTTATTTTATTTTATTGGCCTATGTACATTTATTTATAAAGCAATACACTGACATTGTGGATGGACCTTGGACCTCAGCTCATACCCTCCCTCAATACAATATTCCAACAAACCGGCATTCTGTGATGCCCATTCCCACCGCCACCCCGGATAATCGCTGAAGACAAAATGGGTGCACAAGCAAATGTGAAGAAAGCAGATGGTACCCAGCCACCAAAAGATACAGCATCTGGGGTCTTCGAGCTGAAGAGGTGCAAGGTGTCTCGGGGAGAAGGCACCACTGGGAGCTCTGGCTACATGGTGCTCAGCTTACGGGTGCTTCTCTGGCACCGTTTTTTTTTTTTTTTTAATTTTTAATTCTTAGACTTCTACAGCAATTTAGCTTTATAATTTCCATGAGGACAGTGATCTTTGCCTTGTTCAGTGATTTACATTCCAAAGATCTAGGGAAGGCCTGCTATGCAGTCGACCTTTTGCCAGGTGTTTGATTTGCCAGGTGTTGAGGACCCCGGTGGGATCCAGATACCCTTGTCTACTCAGGACCGACTCTCTGGCTCTCGTTTGAATGTCTGAGCGAAACCACCGAACTAAGCCCATCATTGTCAAGTTGCTCAAACTCCTGGCAACACTACATGGTGGAGGAAGACGCCCCCAAACAACCTCCAGGCTGTCATTTGACAGCAGCGGACTGCCACATCGTCCTTCTGTGGAGCGGCTGGTGGGTTTAAACCACCAGCCTTTGGGTTAACGGCTGAGCACTTAACCACGGCGCCACCAGGGCTCTTTGGCGCATACTCACTGTTCCAAAAAAAAATTATTTTTTTCCTTGAATGGATATCGATTGCAATAACTCGCATTTATTGAGCGCTTGCTCAGGGCCTTGTATTCAGTGCTTTTCAGGTATTATATTATTTAATATTCAATACAGTTCTATGATCTGAGTATACTCTTATGCTGCCTTGTTTGAGTAAGTTCAATACATTTTTAAAATGACAATCTTCTCATTCTTGAATCCACAGTACATAAATGGACTAGGCATTCTCCCCACTATAGTAAAGTAGTGGTCTGGTGACCTAACTGGATGCATTTATTTCCCTAGGTGCCTTGTTCAACACGAGGGAGTGACTGGTGACAGAGAAACCGTCCCCTAGGCCTTAATCATACCCATGTTGCTTCAAATTAAAGTATAGCCTCGACTTCTAGCTACATTGGACTTTTGGGAAAGATAGATACATATAGGTGGAGGTATAAATATAGATATGTTGCTATTGTTGCTGCTGTTAGGTGCCAACAAGTTGGTACCCCCATTCCTAGTGAGCCTATCTGCAAACAGAATGACATATTGCCTGACCCTGTGCCATTCTTACAATCCTTGCTCCATTTGAGTCCACGGCTGCAGCCACTGCTTTAATCCATCTCATTGAGACTCTTCCTCTTCTTCACGGACCCTCTACTTGACCAAGCATGATGTCCTTCTTCAGGGACTGGTCTCTCCTGACAGACAATATTTCCGAGTACATGAGATGACCTCTCACCATCCTGGCTTCTAAGGAGCATTCTGGCTGTACTTCTTCCAAGACAGATTGCTTTGTTCCATGGTACGGTCAGTAGTCTTGGCCAACATCATAAATGCAAGGCATTCATCCTTCTTTAGTCTTTCTTATGCTCTGTTCAGCTCTCACATGCACATGAAAGGAATGGAAATACCTTGGGTTAGGTCAAGCACACCTGAGTCCTCAAAGTGGCACCTTTGCTTCTGGGTCTTTTGGCAGCAGGTTTCCTCACTGTAATCTGGAGATAGAGATGCAGACACAGTGTTGGTGTTTGCAGTGGGTTCGTATGCAAATGAAGGACAGGTAGAGGGCTTCTACTCTACCAGAGGATACTAGAAGCAAGAGACAAGGGAAAGAGTCGAGGTCAACGCTTACCCAGGATGCCAGTTAAGCTCAGTTTTTTTGTTTTTCTTGGTATAAGAGAATGAAGAAGTGGATTAAAGAAAAAAAAATTTTTTATTCCTCAAGAGTCAATTCCCATTAAATTTCCTGTAAAACAGTGAGCCGACAGAAAATGTCTTGCTCATGAACAACAAACAACAACAAATCGTTATGCTTTTGGTCCAAGATGTGTTGGGTTGATTCCTCCTTGTTCAGATGAAGGAAGATGGATGTAGCCAAATCTATGAACGAGTGTGGTTGCCCCAAACGTGCAACATAAATATAGAAGTGATGGATAAAAGACTCATTACCAATGCTGGAACAGGGCCAGCATGGAGCCCAGGAACGTGGATCCCTGCACCAGGGAGACCACTGCTTCGCTGGGATGACATCCAGTGGAGCCCACATGAGTGCCAGTGGGGGGGCGGGGTGGACCAGGCATGCTGGAAACCAGAGGCTGGCCTGGATAAACTGATTTTGCCAGTCTCTTGCCTGGGACACCAATGGGAAGGCAGACTTGATCCCTCCTCTGGGAACTGAGCCAGCCGCCACCGCAAGGTCAGCCCCACCTAATCTGGTTGAACCAGGTGTGGGGCCGTCAATAATACCTCCTTCCCAAGTAAAACTAGGGGGTGGGGTAGGGTGTTTGGGCAGGTGGGGCCCAGGCCAAGCAAGGACTGGACTAACTTAAAACAAACAAATCTGCCCTAGAGAGTGGACGTGAATTCCAGGGGGATTACTCAAAGTATGATATGGTCCTGCCGCTGGAAACCCATCTGGTGCAATTTTATTATTTCTCCGTCCTCCAGAAACCCCAGACCTGAAGGTACAGAGGGCAAGCACTGAATGCTTTGACTGGGTTTAGGTTTTCACTACGGCTTTTTGCCACTGCCAGGACCCCCAACCCCACCCCGCCCAAGGAGACCCAAGAACTGAGCTGGCGAACATTCATGGGGCTAGTGGCTGCATACTGGACACACACACGTAGAGCCATCAAAGGAAGATGCAAAAAATAAAGGCGAAACAGGGAGTTTTCAAAAAGCAACAAATACTCCATATATATATAAAATCAAAATGTCCTCTCATTTATGAAAAAGCAATTGTCAGAAATAGCGGTTGTTGCGGATGTTGTCTGGCAAAATTGAAAGTTGGTGGTGACCCATGTCAGTTCTTCAACTTAAAGACAAAACAGGTCCCAGCCCCTAAGAGCCAGTGGGAGGGGGAGTTGTGCGGTTGCTCAGCAGAGGTGGCCTCGGGGCTATAAAGTGAGGACAGGGAGAGAAGAGTGTCCCCTTATCCACGTGTCCGGAGACCCCTATCCACGTGTCCGGAGACGGAGACCGCTCAGTCTCAGTCTCCATGGCCTCCCCGGCCACCAGCACCATTGTAAGGCTGACTTTGATAAAAGGCGTGACCTTCTCTTGGCTTCCAGCATCTCAGACTGCCCCAGCCCAGTGTTGTTTGTGCTGCAGTCTCCTCTGTGAGAGAGGACCGTCTCTAATTGAGACTAAATGCTAGGAATTGAATGGAGGCCCGGTGGCACCGTGGGTGCAGCTGCAAAGTCAGTAGTTTGATTTCACTCAAGGGAGAAAGGTGAATCCATCTGCTTCTGTAAAAGATTTACAGCCTTGGAAACAAACCCTCCTGAGCGGTTTGGTTCTGCCCGGAAGGGTCACTATGAGTCAGACTGGACTCCATAGCAGTGGGCTTGGATTGGGGTTGAGGAACTGAACTCCCGACAGGGGGGAAATTAACTTTTACAATGAAGAGCTGGAGGGCGTGGAAAATGCTGAATGCAAAAGAATAGCTTGCCGGCAGTGTTGTTTTGTTGTTGTTGTTTTAAAGCAGCGGAAGAGCGCTCCTTGATGAAAACCAAAGACCCGTTCCTGTCGTGTCAGCACAACATGCCCCCCCATGCGTGTCCGAGGATAACGGCGTCCATAGGGTTTCCAGCAGCTGGTTTTTCAGAAATAGATCACTGGCCTTTCTTACCAAGTGCTTCTGGGTAGACTCCATCCCTCAGCCTTTAAGTTAGCGGCCAAGTGCTCTAACTCAGGGGCACCATTCTTTGATATCCCCCCAACCCCAGTGCCTTATGATTCCGCCCCCATCAGGCACAGCAGAACTGTTCCCTGGGGTTTCAGAGGCTGTGCATCTTTACAGTTCTCATCCTTCTTTAACCGCGCAGCTGGTGGATTTGAACTGGTGACCTTGTGGTTAGCAACTCGATGGCGCCTGATTCCTTGATGTAGGGTGTATCGACTACACAGATGGTCGTTCATCCGGTCTTCCCTGGGTTACACCCCTCGAGTGCACCCCCTCGACATTGCTTCATTTTTGGTTACCTCGCCTTGTAAATCATTTTTATACTTTCAGATGTCGTATGCTTTATGATCTTTGAAGTTCTTTCTCAAACAGAATCTAGTGTGACCCTCATAAAGTCCCGACAGGTTAATTGGGGTAGGTAACTATGTCTCTGGTTTTAGCATAGAAAGATGTTAAATTTGAGGAGATTGCACTAAATGTCATACTGGCTGGGATGTGGAACAAGTAGAGTGTGCCCTTGGGTCTTGGAAGGTCATTACTGACACATACCTTTTGTCCTGGGAATAAAGCCTCTTTGCTGAGGAAACCTGGTGGGTGGAGACTCCACTCAGGCTACTAAGATGGGGGGTAGTTGGGGGGGGTACTTTATCCATTAATAATAACCAACAATGTACACAATACTTGGTTTCTCCACAGTGCTAACTAGTAACCAATAGCATTGCAATCCACTTAGGTCAAAGCCACCATAATTCATGATAAATTATGAGTGCTCTAGACCCCATTTTATAGATGAGGAAATAGATTGGGGAGATTAATTGCTTCGTGGTTTCAGGAAGTCAGCAGCATAACAGGACATTACATCCTTGGTTTGAATTTGGTCAACTAGACAGAGCAGACCGGCCAGAAAAACAGTTCGGGAAGGGTATAAGCACGTCTATGTGCACACTGCACGTAAGTAGGAAGCCACCTGCTTCTCACGCTAACACCTGGACGATTCTCCATCTGGTGTTTCCCACAGCAAAAATTCCCTGTATTCCCTACATTAAAAACTTCCCGGCATGAAAAACACAAGCATCCTTGGATCTAACCAAAAGAAAAGAACTGAGACTCGGAGGTGGAGAACGATATGGAAACTTGGAGGTTACAACTGATGTCCTTGAACAAGGTCATAGAACCTAGTTTGTGTGTTAAAGTCTTTGGGGGGCAATTCTACCTGTCCCAGAGAGTGGCTATGAGTTGGCATGAGTTCCACTTGAGGGTTGGAGTTGGATTCATCTTGTGGTGTCCCTCCGATGTCTTGGTTCTCAGAGACGAAATACTCTGTATTCCTGGAAGTCTTGATGGGCTAGAAATTGATGTTCTATTCCCCTGAGTGTTTGAACAGGAGGGACTTGCCTGACAATTTACTGGGTACACAGTAAGCACTTGCAGTTCCTGTGAATTAATAAGAATGAAGTTCATTAAGATAAAGACGTGTGCCCTTTGGTCCTATTTGCATTCCGCAGGCTCCCAATTTCATTGAGTGTCACTCACATCTCCTAAGAAAATTGTAGGCTATGAAGGTGGTCGAGGGCAAGGGGAGCAGTTAGCCAAGATAGTCACTGAAGCAGAGATGGGAAACGAGGGCCTGGGCTACAACTCAGAGAGAGAGAGAGAGAGAGAGCAGCCACCTTCGTTATCAACCCGAATCTTTGAGCGCAATCTTTGTTGTTTTTAACTTGAGGTTTGCATCAATGTCTCCCTGGGTTTTGAAAACATGCTATCGGGTCATCTAAACCTTTTATGAAACATTTCAGGCTTGTATGTGCACGAACCAGTGAAGATTTATTATATTTGACACCATAACTAAAGATTTTAAGGCATTCTTTTAAGCAAGACTTGATTGAAACCCCTGAGGCTAGATTGCTATCTCTTGCCAGATGTTAACTTGGTTTCACTGATGGGAGCCCAGGGTAAGGTTAAAACTCTCTCTGTTTCTCTCTAGAGACATTATGTGTACCTCAGACTGTTTACTGCCATCAATCTATTCGAATTACTTATCAGGAAATCTGAAACTGTAAAAGAATAATTCTCCTCTCCCATTCTTATCTCTCATCTCAAATGATTTTTGTTTCTTTCGGAGAAATCAAATGGCCTTTTCATCCACAGTTGTAATAAAGCAAATACCCAGATACTGATTCTGATTCATAGTGACCCTGTAGGAGAGGATAGATCTTCCCCTGTGGGTTTCCAAGACTGTAACTCTTTAGTTATGGGAGTAGAAACACGGGGCTCATCTTTCTCCCCATCCCCAGGGCAGCTGGTCCCAAACTGCCCACCTTGAGATTAGCAGCCTAACTTGTAACCTCTAGACCACCAGGGCCCCATACACAAGTGCAGTAGGTGGGAGAAAAGGGTGGGAGTCCGTGAACCCATGAATAGGGAATACCCATTCCCACCCTTTGCGATTCTTTTGGTATCTGCTCGGGCTAGAAAGGTGTGAGCATCTAGGATGAATGACGTCATCCAATAGTACTGAGACCCGATGGAAAAATAAAAACCCCAGTGTCCTGACTATAGGTAGGAAAGGCCCCTTACCTGTCACGGCAACACTAACTCTGGGATGTAGGTAAGAAGGTAATAATGGCATCTCTGAGATGTGACGCAGGGTGGAAGATTGGGGGCGGGTGGACGGGGTGGATCGTGACTGAGGCCATGGACGGGGACTGTTGTAATTCCCACAAGGTCGCAATGGGGCTGTATCATCTATTGGTATCATCTATTGGGGCTGTGAGCGAAGTAGCACGCTGAACATGTTTTTTCCTGGATTTTCCTAGATCCCACCCTTGGCGACGGATCCAGACACCGGCCTCCAGGGTCTGCTAGAGAAATAAACAAGCAAGAGATAAACAACCCAAACAGTAACACAGTGGAGCGGGCGCCAGAGACAAACAACCAAAACAGCAACACGGTGGAGCGGGCGCGGGAGACGAAGCTCCGCCTGGGGAAGCCTCTGGCCAATCAGAAGCCTGTTGCTGGGGCCCAGTGTTTGGCCGCCTGACGTTCCCATGGAGACAGAGCAACGTTACACACTAAACACTGGGCGACGTTGACGTCCGCGCATTATCCCCATGGAGACGTTAGAGTAAACGTCATCCCCCGCTCCCCACCCCGCCCCGCCCTCCGCGCCAGGGGCGGAGGGAGCGACGCAGGCGTCGCCGTACTTGCGACGTGCCGGGGGAGAGGGCGGGGCGGGGCCTGTTGCCATGGCGCCGCTGCGGTTGTTGTTGTTTGGTGCTGGAATTAGAAAGTGCTGAGGCGGCGGTGCAGCCAGAGCCCGCCCCCGGGCCGGAGAGGGTTCCCTAGCCCCTGGAAAGCCAGGACACCCACCAAGCCGTCCCAGCACGCCAGCCCCGGGCCCTGGGCCAAGAGCCTTCCCGCCTTGCCTGCGACTCCAGACCAGACGGAGGCCCCAACTCGAGCGGTGCCCGCCTCTTAGCCGGTCCTAACCACTGCCTTCTGCAGCCCGCAGCCCACAGGGCGACCACTGGCTTTCCTCGTGCGACAGGGACACAAGCTGGTTAGGAAACGCAGAAGCCGTTCCCAAGGTTAGCATCAAGAAGACTCGGGAAGACGTGTGGATTTGCCTTGTGTACTTTAAAAGAGCTGAAGTTGACACGGCATGAATTCTTCATAGGGTTTTGTTCAAGACTCCAGTCTGTTGGGGGCGGGGGGAGGGTGAAGGGTAGCGAGTACCCAAACCCACTGTCAGAGTGGATCCTGACTCATAGTGACCTTACGTAGGGTTTCCGACAGGTAAACAACAACGTGAACCTTAGTTGAGGATGGTCGTACTCAACAAGGTCGGCAAGGCTTGAGCAACCTAAGTCAACAGCGTTTTGTCTTCTCGTTAGGTGCCGTCCAGTGGCGTCCAAGGCATAGTCACCCTGTGTAGGGCAGAGAAAAGGGGCCCAAACCCCATCCGACAACCCTTGCCACGTGGGAGCCCGTGGTTGCAGCCACTGTCTCACTCAAGCTCACTGAGGGTCTTATTTTTGCTGCCCAAGCATGGTGTCTCCTGGAACCAAGGAACTGGTGTCTCCTGAAAACGTGTCCCAAGTAAGTGAGGCAGAGCCTCTCCCCATCCTTGTTTCTAAGAAGCATTCGGGCTGTACCTTTTTCAAGACAGATTTGTTTGTCCCTCTGGAAGCCGGCGGCATACTCAATGTTCTCTGACAACACCCATTCAAGTGCATCAGTTCTTCATGCTTCTTCATGAAATTGTCCAGGTTTCCCACGCATATGAGGCAATTAAGAATACCACGGCTTAGCTCAGGTGCACTTTAGTCTTCACCATCTTTGCTCTTTTTAAAACCCTTAACGAGGTCTTTTGCTGCAAATTTGCCCCACGCAAATGTGTTCTCTAATTTCTTGCCTGGTGCTTCCACGGGTGCTGACTGGGAATCCATGTGCAAGGAAATCCTTGAAAACGGCAGTCTTTTCTCCACGTATCATCTGTGGCATATTGGTCCGGCTGTGTTCTTGCTGTTGGTCTGAAATCCACACCGAAGGCTGTCGTCTAGGATCCCGTCATCAAGGGCTCACGCCCTCATCACTTTCACAAAGCAAGGTCGCACCATCTGTGCATCACAAGCTGTTCACGATTCTTCCCCTAACCCGGATGCAGCGTTCTGTTGTGTGTAGTCTGTTTTCTTGGATGATTTGCTCAGTATACAGATGGAATGAATAGGGTGAAAGTATACAAACCTGCCTTTCTTGATGGTAAACTGGGCAGTGGCTCCTTGTCCTGTTCAAACCCCTGCCTCTTGGTCGATGAATTGGCTTAATTCAGTCTTGACTGTAGCAGCCGGTGATGTGTGAGAAATGTCCCCATGGACCCGTCTCATTTTCTTGACTTGATTCTGGAGCGTTGCAGCTACCCATTGTAAACAACGAGCTCAAGAAGCAGAGACCGTAAAAGGTTGAGATGACCACGTGGGAGCTACCACCTGAATGGAAGGTAAGGTTGGAATGATAGAGGCATCGCCGAAGGGCCCAGGACTTTGAACTTTCACCCAAACACTGTAATCCCCCAGGCTGGATGGATTTAAATGGAGCCCTTCCATTTTGAGAACAGTGTGAGGTGGTAGTATTTGCTGGACGTTAAACTAAGCCTCTGGGGTAAGCACCTGGGGTCTTTTTTTCGATGGTGGGAGCAGCAGGGAGGTCTTCACTAACATGATTGACACCCAGGGGTGGTGCAGCATCCCTCCATCCCACCACCAACATGAATCCAATCCCGTTTTTCTCATCTGTGACAAA
This sequence comes from Echinops telfairi, assembly GCF_000313985.2. Classification (NCBI taxonomy): domain Eukaryota; kingdom Metazoa; phylum Chordata; class Mammalia; order Afrosoricida; family Tenrecidae; genus Echinops; species Echinops telfairi. The sequence continues at coordinate 30,206,726 of NW_022103915.1, forward strand.
GCAGCTGACTTTCGGGGTTCCTTCCCTGTTACTCCATTCGGATGTTTAACCACCTGCCCACAGAGCATATCCGTTCCCTTTCGACATTCCTTGGCTCCATCCTCTGACCTACCTATTACTCATTTCCCCGACACCCTTCTCTAAACAGTTCTCCCTTAAACACCCTTCCTACTTCATTGCCGCCCTCCAGGTTGCTACCCAGCTGGCCAGCACGCCCCAGACCTTTGCTGCATTCACTCATCCTCACCATAATGTTTCTGGTGCCTGATCCTCACTTGTTACAAGACAGCAGGCTTCAGGGACTGTAGGCCAAACGGGAGGAAGGGCACACACAAAGCCACAGAGACTTCAAAAAAAAATCATCTCTAAAGTATAGGTGACATCATGTCACATGCGCAAAGCAGAATGCAGAGTCTATTCATTACAGCACTGTGGACAAAGCAACAGTCTACTAATGAAGGTACTTTTGAGGAAACAATGATAATTTCGACTTTTTTATATTCCTCCTAGAGCACACGGCAGATGGGAAAGAGAGAACCCTCAAGTTCAGGTTAATGAGACAGCCTGACTTGTGGGTAGATTAGATTTCATCAGTTTTTGGCATGGGGATGGGGTGGCTGTGCTTTATTCCAGATGGCAAAGGAAAGCACTGATAGGATTTGCCCCTAGGCACAGAAATCACCTATCTCCCCATCTAGAGAGGGGTAGCAGATCTCCTTATCTTCCCTGCTTGGAGCTCCAAGTGAAGTCAGAGTAAGTCAGGCTTTGTTGTTTAGCTGTCAGATCCTCTCTCTCTAGCTCTCTCTTCCAGTTCTTCAAGCCAATCAAGGACCCAGCAACCCACTGGCAAGGAGTATGGGGAAGGGGAAAATGAAGCCAAGATCTATCTGCTACCCCACCCCCACCCTGCCTTTCTTCTTTTGAACATCTTATTGTGGCTCAGGTGACCGTTTACAGAACAAACTAGTTTCCCGTTCAACCCTGCACCCCCATTTTTACTTCGTGCCATTATCTACTTCTTTTAATGTGCCAGGACCGCAGAAGGCTCACCCTTCCGCCATCTCATTCGACTTTTGTTGGGTGCCCTTGAGTTGCGTCGTAGCCAACTCCTGGGGGCCCCATGTGACAGGGCGGTCACGTGGCCAGATCTAGCACTTTCTCCCAGAGATCACCCTTTCTCCCAGGGCGGGTTCGAACCATCAACCTTTTTGGGCAGCAGCTGAACATTTCTCTCATGTTATCCTCTTGGGAACTATATGTTCTAATGCCCACCTGGCCAACCAAAGAAAGAAACCAAGATGCAAACAGTGAAGTAACTTGCTTCAGGGGTGCCGCCCTGCCAGGCTTTGAACCCAGCTGCCCACTCCGCAGGTCAGTTCTGTCTGTGTGCTGTGGGAAGTACTTCAACAATGTTCCTTCCCAACGGGAGATTCGAGCCTCTAGCCGCCCCCCCTTCCCCCGAATTTGCTAAAAAGAAAAGGTGGAAGGGAGATTGAAGATCTTTTATGAGATTTGTTACAGCTGCCCCCGAAGGTGCTGACACCACAAAGCCTAGACATGGAAGCTGGCTCCATCTGGGTCTCCTGGAGTAACCTATATTTGCTCGTTGGCCCAAGATCCAAGGAGGCAAAGAGAGACATGCCCCAGAGCACACGCAGCAGAAAAGTTAGGGCGAGTTCTGGGAGACTCTGACCTGCCTCAGGCTAGGGAGGGCACCCTGCGTTCACCAGCGACCTGGAAAGCTCCCTTGGTTTGTCTCAAGCTGTCACTTAGGCCTGGCCCCGCCTTCTTCTTCGCTTCCTTCCTCCCTGCAAGCCGGACCCTGCCCTGCACTGCATGTCCAGCCTGCATTCCTCCAGACCTCTGATGCCTTTCAGATTTTAACCTGTCTGAAGAGTTACCTCTGTGACAGGCACCATTAGTCAAGTTGAGTGGGGGCGAGGTGCATTTCCCGGTGATCCCAGGGTTTAACCAGAGACCCTCCTCCTTCCCAGCGTTGGCAAGCAGCTCCTGGAGAGGTCCACGTGGGTGGTAATGAGTACCGACACAGTAGAGGGTTTCTTGCTAGGCAGGAATGCCCATGGGCCACACCTTCCTCAGCTCTCAGAGCACTTCGTCATGTCTGGGCCCGCCAGGGGGGTGGCAGTGCCAGGGAGTGGGTTCTTCTGTGTCTGGCTCCGACAACTGGTGTATTGTGATGATTCTATTTGTGCGCCCCGTGTTCTGTTGAACTTGGCAGGCGAGAAAGGAAAGGGCAGCAGGTTCACTCCGGTTTGTACTGGGTGGTTCCCGGAGCCACACCCAGGCCTGAAAGCTGGCCGCTGAACTGGGGATGCCTTTACCTGGGGGCCCTTGGTGTGCAAAGGCAAGGCGTGGAAAGCGTTTCCTTTCCATGGGCCAGCCAGGTGTGGCTGGCATTTCACCTATTCCTCTATTACTAATGTCACCCAGATTCAGGTTAAAGAGTAGGCTGACCCGATTCCTGCCACCCTGGGAACAAGGACCAAGGGACAATGGATCAAGACCACTTGGGCTCCCCCGGGGCACTGTGATTCCCATTTTGAAACTCAAAATCCAAGGCTCGGCCCAGTGTGCTTATCTCTGGGGGCCCAGTGCCCCTAAAGTTTGAAATCGGCTCTCCCTTCAGTTTGAAATCGGCTCTCCCCTCACTTCCCTGCCACAGCGTCCATTCTGACTCATGGCAACCCGATAGGACAGAGTAGAACTGCCCCTGTGGGTTTCTGAGATCCAAACTCTTGGATCTCAGAAGCCGAAGCCCTGTCTTAGCTGCCTGACGTACAATCCGCTGTCTCCAAGGCTCCTCTGGACCACCTGAAAGCTTACAAAATAGAAATTCATTTTCTGTTTTAAAAGCTTGTATTCAGAAGAGAACAGGCTTCCAAACCAAATAGACGTAGCCTAATGCATTGCCAGGAGCCCTGGTGGTATGCAAGTTGATTTTCAAGTTGGCTGCTAACCACGGGTGATGAAGTTTTCTGTTCCCATAACGACGGACAGCCTCTGATACCCAAAAGGCTAGTTTCGTTCTGTTCTTTAATGTCATTATAAGTCAGCATGGACTCCAGGGCAGTAGGTTTATTTGGATACAACCCTGCTGCACACCTTTCCTGATTTGAAACCGTGTACTATCCTGTGGTTCTGTTTGAACAACCGGCTCTTGGTCTATGTACAGGTCCTGCGTGAGCACAGTGAAATCTTCTGGAATGTCCATCTTTGGCAATGTTAGCTATCATTTGTTATGATCCACACAGTTGAATGCTTTTGTGCACGTAAGAAAACATCTGTAGACACCTTCCTGGTATTTTCTACTTTCAGCTAAAGTTCATCTGATGTCCGTACTGATAGCCCTCCTTCTAAGTTCTTTTCTGGATCCAGCGTGAATTTCTGTCAGTTCCCTGTCAATGTACTGCTGCAACCACTTTAAATTATCTTTAGCAAGGGCTATTAATGATAAACCCACTATCATCCAGTCAATTTGACCCTAGTAGAGTTTCTGAGGCTCAAAATTTTTTTTAAATCATTTTATTGGG
>NW_022103915.1:30211696-30227614 GCF_000313985.2 Echinops telfairi
GTCGGTCCATAATCTGTCGTCAACTTGAGACTATTAAGAGTGAAGGGGTGGAGTTTAGCCTGTCAAGTCGCAGCTTGATGACCTCATTTGGAGGTGCTAAGGAGATAAATAGCTCGCTGGAGGCGGGACACATTCTCACTCCCTGGGAGACATTCCTGCTGACAAGACCCATGGTGCTATGGTGATGGAGCTAGAGGAGCCACATAGAGACCCCTGCCAGTGCTGACATGCTTCCACTGCCACTGGATCCACAAGACTTTCCACTAACTGGCTTGTGATCTTCCTGCATTCGGCATCATTGCATGTGTTTCATGAGTCTGAAGAGGAATTTATAGACTGGTATTGGACGTACGGGCTAATATCCGACTTAGGGACTTGATCTTGGCTGGGATGTTTTCTCAATATACAATTGCTCTTTTATATAAAGCTCTTCCTTATACACATATGAGTGTCTATGAAATTGTTTCTCTAGTCAACCCGGCCTAACACAGGCTCAGAGGGGCTAACTTGCCCAAGTCTGCACAGCCAAAAAGTGACCTTTAAACTCAAAGAAACCAATAAAAGCAAACCCACTGTCATCCAATCGATTCCAACTCTATGACCCAATGGGTCAGAACAGAATGGCTCCTTAGGGTTTCTGGGACTGTACTTCTTTACAGGAGCAGGTAACCTCCTCTTTCTCCCATGGAGAAGCTGCAGGGTTTGAATTGCCAACTTTGCAGTTAGGAGCCTAACACTTAAGCAGCAGGGCTCCTACTTCAAGCCAAGGGCTGGTGAATCCTGAGCCTGTACTAATAAATTCCTAGAGCAAAGTGCTGGCGGTTCCCAGAGTCCATGGAGCCGTGGGACCAGGAGGGATCTTGAGGCAATTCCAAATCGCACTAGGGCTTCAAGGTTCTCACAGTCCAATTCTCCAGGGAATATTTGGGACCCTAGGGCCCTAGAAGAACCATCTGGCTGTGGCCACTCTGGAGCTCTGCCAGACAGGGAGAGTGCCAATCCCTGTTGCTGCCATCCATTCTGACTCGTGGTGCCCCCATGCGTTAGCGAGTAGACTTGCTCCTTCGGGGTCTCTTGGCTGTCATCTTTACAGAGGGACAGCACTGGACCTTTCTTCCACGGTGACGCGGGGTGTAGAAAGCTTCGTCTTTCTCCCATGAGCAGCTCGTGGTTTTGAACTGCTGACCTGGTAGTTAGCAGCCCAACATGTAACCACTATTAGACCAGGGCTCCCACGGTGGTGCTAGGTGGTTTCACATGACCAGCCTTTAGGCTCCAAGTTAAGCACCAACTTTTTATGCCATCCACGGAGCTTAAGCCTCACTAAATCCATACTAAATGTCTAAAACTAGGCTGGAACGTGGCTGGCCCTATAAAGTCAGAAACAGTAACGGTCCAGAATAGCTGTCCTATCGTACAGTGTTGGTCTGGCGATGTCTCATCTACCTAGGCTTGGGTCCTGTTCTGTGTCTGGGGTAGCACCCTGCTGGACCAAAGCACAAGTCCCCAAGTCTCTTCCATGTCTGGCTCCTTTACTGCATCTCCTCTGCCTCCTCCCCATTAGCACACACTCATGCCTTGATAGTATTTAACAACAGCAGTACTGGAACCAGACCCTGGACTCAAATCCTAACTCTGCCACATTTCGGTAGTGGTGGTGGTTGCTGGCGGTGGCGGCGGTCCCTGTCAGGCACAGTTGAGTAGACTCTGACTCATCCTTATCCCATGTTCAAAAGACTGATCATTCCCATGCCATTCTCACCAGCCTTGCTTGGTTTGAGCTCATGGCCGAAGCCACTGTGCTAACTCGTCTTGCCGAGGGTCTTCCTCTTTTTCACTCGACTTTACCAAGCATGATGTCATTCTTCAAGGACTGGTCTCTCCAGATACTTATCCAAAGTAAGTGAGACCAAGTCTCACCATCTTCGATTCTGAGGAGCATCCTAACTGTATTTCCTCCAAGACAGATTTGTGCATTGCTCTGACCATCCCCGATATGTTAACTATTCCCCGCCCATACCATAATTCAAATGCAGGAATTCTCCTTCAGCCTTCCTCATCCCCCGTCCAAGTTTCCCAGGCGATGCAGCATTGACACTGCCCTGGCTTGGGTCAGGGGCACCCGAGTTTCCAAAGTGCTTCTTCTTGTGCAGCAGATTATCCCCATGCACATGGTTGTTTGATGTCTTGACTGCTTGTCACATCGGCATTGATTGTGGGTCTAAGTAAAAAAAACCCAAAAGAACCCCCCAAAACCCTCAACATCTTCTACCACTGATCTGTCTCCCCAAACATGTCCTCTTTTGATGCCTCAGTTTCCTGATCTGTAGAGTGGGGAAAACAACGGTCCCTTCCATATAGTGTTGTTGCGATGACATTGAACGTGTATTGGTGACTACCTGACAAATGTTAGGTATTACTGTAGAGGTTGTGGGGAAAGCAATGGTCGCTTCTATACAGTGTTGTTGCGATGACATTGAACGTGTATTGGTGACTACCTGACAAATGTTAGGTCTTACTGTAGAGGCTACTGAGTTCTTTGCTTCCCTCTTCCTCTGGATCCTGAGATGAATTTGTTGAATAGTGGCCCTAACTATAACCTACTAGGTTAAGGTTTACAAACCATCCCTCCCCTAGCCTCCCACCTCAAATCTTCACATAATCCTGTCTAAAGAGAATGGGGCAAGGGATTAGACCAGAGGTTTTAGGGAAGTTCCTTAAAGCCAATTGTCTTGAGAATTTTAATGGGTCAACTTGGAAGGCAGCCAAAGTTATTAATTTGTAGCAGCTGCCGAGGAGTCGTTATCAACACCCCCGGGACAGATTCTCTCTATTGGACGCAGAGGTTAGGCTGAAAGTCATGAAGCCTAAAATAATTATGGAGCAACAGCATTGCAGGGGATTACTGTCTGCAAAATAAACAACCTTTACCGAACTCACCCCACCCCCCAGCTCGGTTGTGCTCACCTCCTTTTCTTAGATTGTCATCTCAGTCTGACTACAAACCAAGTCTTAGGGCGGTTTGTATTTTTGTTCGCTTTTATTCGACTTCTAACATAAGGGCAGTACAAGTCTATGTGCCTACTAAATATAAGCTGCTGATGAGAGGGGCCCAGGATAGAAGGTGAGCGGCTCCATGGGTGAGTGAATGCCACAAAGGAGAGTCAAGTGAATGGGGAGCCTTATCTCAAATCTGAACAGAGGAGTCTATTTCCTGTGAAGTCTGGCAACACAAAGTCAATTAGGGAGGGTCCTGCCCCACCGTAGTCTTTTAAAGGCTCCAGCAGCACCTTTGCGGTTTGGTTGTGTTACCCGACGCATGCTGCTGCTTTCAGTTCCTGGCTGTCGAGTTTCCAGTCCTCCTCCGGGCTCTTACGTTACGGTTTCAGAGTGGCCGCACGTCTCTCTCCACTCTTCAGCTGCAACAGCTGCGAGGCAGCCCACAAACAGACCATAAGAGCCACAGTCATTAAAGGCCCTTGGGTGACACACACAGCTTGCACTAGACCACTTGACCGTGTTAACCCATCCCCGGCTCCTCAAAGGAAAGACTGCCCATCTGTTTCCTTAAAGATTATCGTCCAGAAAACCGACGGGACAGTTCTCCTCTGTAACACAGGGTGGTTGCTGTGAGTTGGGTTTGGTTCAGCACCAAGCGCTTGTCACGTACCACTCTGGACCACACGCCATGGCCATCGAATCCCTGGGACTAAAAACGACCCTAGGGGACAGAGATTTTCAGAAATGCCTCAGAGGATCACCAAGTCTGTCACCTTGACCGAAACGGACTACCACATCATTCTCCCCCGGGAGCTGCTTGAGGGTTCAAACTGGTGACCTTTCCATTAGCAGCCAACCGCTCGACCTCTGTGTCACCAGGGCTCCTATGCCATATGCCAGGCACTGCTTTAGTGGCACCATTCCACTGATTGTGCCCATCTTACAGGTTGGGAAAACTGAGGCTGAGTGCAACTAAAAATGTGTCCGGGATCACACCGGTGGGAAGTACAGAAACGGGATTCACACCCAGGATCACATCCCTGGTAAGCCCCAACTGAGGCTTTTGCACCAAGTTTAAGTTGCATCACAACTTTGGATGTATTGCTGGGAGAGACCAGTCCTTGGAGGAGGACATCATGCTTGGTAAAGTGGAAGGGCAGCCCCCAAAGAGGAAGGCCCTCAACGAGATGGATTGACACCAGGGGCTGCACCAATGAGCGCAGGCGTAGAAATCACGGCAAGGATGGCACAGAATGTTGTGGCTAGGGGCCCTACGGGCTGCAGCCGACTCAATGGCACCTAACAACAACAACACATCGCATTGTGTAGTCTTTTCTCTTCCACACCTGGGTTTATGTTGTGCGTTGTTCCTTCTATCCCGCACACTTACCAAGGATGTCATCCCCACACCAGCTGTTCCTCAAGGCCCCCCCCCCATTCTTATGCCCCAGTCAGTCCAGCCTGAACTCTCTCACCAGGGCCATTGGCATTGACTTCTGCATGATCTTGTATTACTATCCCACTGCTACATGCATAGTCTCCATCTCCTCCCACTAAATCAGAGTTTCTCAATCTTCCTAATGCGGCAACCCTTTCATACAGTTCCTCATGTTGTGGTGACCCCCAAACCATAACATTATTTTCGTTGCTACTTCATAACTGTAATTTTGCTACTGTTATGCATCAGGCTACCCCTCTGAAAGGGTCATTCGACCCCCTAAGGGATCCCGACTCACAGGTTGAGAACCATTCCACTAAATGATAACCAGCTCCCCAAAGTCATGAGCAGGCAGCTTGTACCTCTCTTTATTCACTTCCACAGCCATCAATCTAGAACTGTCCACACAATGGGTGCTCGACACCCTACAGGTGGCCTCCACACAAAAGGTCACTTTCAGCACAATGGGATTGATTTTGTGCTCAGCTGTCTCCAACTGTAAACCTTTGGTAGTGCCGGGCTTCCCAAATTCAAACCCATCGCCGTAGAGTTGGTTGCAACTCACAGTGGTCACAGAAAGAGGGTTTCCAGAGCTGTATATCTTTATGGGAACAGAGAGCCTCGGCTTCTCCTATGAAGCAGCTCTCGGGTTTGAACCATCGGTCTTGTGGTAGCAGTCCAACACTTTCACAACAGCACCGCCAGGGCTCGTTGACCCAGTGAAAAACCGCACTCACTGCATCTTGTTGATTCTGACTCATAATGTGCCTCTAGGGCAGGATAGAGCTGCCCCGTGGGTTTCCAAGACTGCAACTCTTTATAGGACAGGAGCAAGCCTCCTCTTTCTCTGGCAGAGCAGCCGATGGTTTTAAACTGCTAAAACCTTGGTTGGCCGCCGGACGCATGGCCAGGATGTCACTAGGGCCCGATCATAGGTGATGATCATGATTTAATGGGTGAAAGGAAGACTAGAACCCCAGCTCTGTCGCTTACAAGGGGCTCGGCTAAATTACCTTTCCTCATCTGTAAAATGGGATAATCGTTGGAAGATTTCTGTGGCAATGAGAGACACATGAGACACCTCTCCCGGTCCGTGGCACCTAAGAGCGGCTATAAGCATTATCGTCACCATCATTAACGGCTGAGAGCTTTGTAGGAAAGAGGTCTTGAAAGTACTACACGGAAGACTTCAGCCACTGGTCTACTTAACGCGAGGTGGAAACTTGCGGCCTGAGATCATCCAAACAGCCCCGAGCAATCATCTGGCTCCTCGCCTCCTGAGCTGCTCGCAGGACCAGCTTGGGGGTTTGTTCACACTTTGTTTTTGCTTTTGGCCAAGTCGGAACCCCCGTGGTGTCTTCCCATGGAACTCAGAGTGGTTGCCAGGGGTGGGGTGGGGGGTACTTTTCCTTTCTTTATTAAGAAAAGGAAACAGGAAATCAAATGTAAAACCTTCCAACGGTTCGCGTCACATCAAAGTGATGTGTGTAACCACACCTCCGCCAGGAAACGAAAGTACAGTTCTCACAGCGATGCTCCCTCTCCGTCTGAGGCCCCCACGGTGTTTTGCAGATGGTAAGGCGATAGTGGGGATGAAAGGGTTGAACTTTGGGCCCCCGCAGGTTGTCCGTGGGTGCTTGTTGATTTGGGCGTAGATTCAGCACATAGATTGAATACGGCACACACGGAGAAGGGGCTTTCTGGGCCCTGGCTCACTATGGCTCTACAGGTGTCACAAACAGAGGGGCCACTGGGCCCTGGAAGGTTCGGACCCACAGACATGTCTCTGTGTTGTTCTGGCCCACAACATGTCAATGAGAATTTCTCCGGGTGACCAGCACATAGACATGGAGCGATGTCACACCCGTGTGAGCACCCACTCGCATCCAGTCTGGATTTACTCGCAGGATGGAAATGGTGGCAGTGGGTCACTAGATAGCAATCCCTTTGACCTCTTTAAAGCGTGGAAAAGCAACGATGTTTCTTTGAGGACGATGGTACGCCTGACCCAAACCATGGTATTTTCAATCACCTTATATGCACGTGACTCGATGGCAGTGAGTTTGGGGGTTGGTTTTTTTTAAAATCTTCGTCTGAAAATTGGATGTCACATAAGGAAGGCTAGAGAAAAATCAATGCATCCGAACGATGGTGCTGGTGAGGCATATTGAAAGTACCATGGACCGCCAAAAGAACAAACCAATCGGTCTTGGAGGAAGTACAACCAGACTGCTGCTTACAGGTAAGGATGGTGACACTTGGTCTCACCGACTTTGGACATGCTGAGACCAGTCCCTGGAGAAGGACATCTTGCTTGGTAAAGCAGAGGGACAGCGAGAAAAAGGAAGGCCCCCGATGAGGTGGACGGACACAGTGGCTGCAACAATGGGCTCAAACCTAAGAACGTGTGAGGACGGTGCAGGATGGGGGTGGGGTTTTATTCTGCTGTACATAGGTCGCTATCGCTATGAGTCTGAGCCGGCTCCATGGCACCTAAAAACAGCAATCCCCTCCCTTAGGTGGACCAAGTGCACCAGCCTGCTGTCCCCGTGTGCCCTGCAGGCCTTTGTGATTCCTGGCTGCCTTCCAAGGGGCCAGGTATAGATTTCTGACACCTCAAGTCTGGCCCTCTCCTGTACTGGGGTGCTCCCCAAAGCCCATGGCACAACTCCATTATGTTCCCATTCCATTTTCCCATGGAATTTTAAAACTCCCCTCCTATAGTCCAACTTCACCTTGACCTACCACTCCCTGCATGAGCCAGATTCTAGACCCCGTCTCCCCTACCCCGATTAGTCAGTTACCATAACCCACCCTTGCCTAAGCGAAGGGAAGTTTCCCATTCTTTGCTCACCCCGGGGTAAGTCGAGATGTGACACAGCACCATCTGATCATCCTCTGAATTGCTTATCTTCCTTGCTCTGTGTGGTGGGCTTATGTTGTCACCCAGCACCCTTTCTTTTGGTAACTGGGACCCCCATTTTCCTCCCGGAAATCACCGTGCTCTGAATGGAATTGACTCTAGCTCTCACTCCCTCCGTGGGCGCTGAGGACGGCCCGGACAGTGTTTCCACTCGGCCTTTATTTGAAGGCATCTGAATGAGACTAAGTAAGACCAGCGTGTTCCTGAGAGAACTCATGGGCTGCCATCCAATCCTGTTTAAACAGAGTACAGTTCGATTCCTGTGCTCAAGGGGCCGGTCCAAAGATGGTCCCGTGACCCCAGTCAGAGCCTGGGAAACAATGACGGACCTTGGCTGGGCTTGCTGAGCAAGAGCTTATAGACGTGGAGCAAGGTGCTCACACAACACCTGAGCCAGCACAGAGAAGAGCACAGCTGGGAGCTAAGAGACTGGGTACTAGAACCCCCCCGGGGGAAGCCTTGCCTGAAGCAGACTCCTGGACTTTCCTGTCCCACCAGTGCCCCCCACCCTCACCCCTGCCCCTGGTCACTAGCCCTGAGCCTTTCTAGGTCTCCTACCTGATATCAACATTATCCTAGGAAACAGACACAAGAGTAGGAGAAGACAGAAGGTTGCTTTTCTACAGGTGTTTCTAGAAAGCCAAGATATCCAGACTAGATTTTTTTCTTTTTTGAAAAAAATCACAAAAGTCTAACATAGTACTTTTGTTTTCCTCTTTTCTTTTTAAAAGCCAATAACCAAGAAGTAAACAAGTCAAATAAAAAGATAAAGTCCCTCTCTCCTGCTCCCTCCAAGCCACCCCCCAGAGGTAACTAGGATGATCCATGGCGTGGAGAAAAACCACTGCTGACTTTCATCTCTGGGCGTCTGTGTGCCAGACGCCCCTCTCGGCACTTGACGTGCGCCTTCTTGTTGAGTCCTCGCCACATCTGACGATCCTTATGCGGATTTCAGAGGGGACAGTGTGAGCAATAGCCAAGTTACAGTCCCCAAAACGTCGCTGCAACAATCCACCACACAGGGACCCAGTGGGACGGAGGGGAACTGCCCTTGCAGGTTTCTGAGGCTGTCGCTCTTGACTGGAGCCGACAGTCTGAGCTTTCTCCCTTGAGCCCTTGGTGAGGTGACCGATGACCTTGAGGTTAGCAGCCTGGTGTGTCAAACACTCTGCCCCTGGTGCTCTTTTTACCCTGCCTGCCTTAAATGGTTAATGAGATACCAGAGAAGGGCCAAAAATATTGCTACCAAATCACAGAGACTCTGCTCAACAAAAATGTCAAACTGTGAAACTATCTGTTCTCCATATAGTCCCATACAGGACTCTACGCTGAAACTATCACCTGTTCTCCATACAGTCCCATACAGGACTCTACGCTGAAACTATCACCTGTTCTCCATACAGTCCCATACAGGACTCTATACTTCTGAAGGTCGTGTTTCCATCTCTTGAATGCCTTCCCTCCAAAGAATTCTGCACTCTTTTGACACCATGTGGAAATGTCAATTTTGTCATTCCCGGGGAACTCAAAAAAAAAGTTCTTTGATTTGGGGGAACAAAAAGAAGTCTGGAGGGACCGTTGGGGTTGTGGAGTGGATGGTGCCCACCGTGGCACCATGGCTACAGCAGTCGGCTCCGGTCTGGAAACAGTTGTGAGGGTGGCACGGGACCGGGCGGCGTTTCCTCCTGTTGAAGCTAAGGCCGCTATGGGTCAGAACTGAGCCGATGGCAGCTAACAACGACAACAACTACCAAGTGAATGGGATAAGATTTCCCCAACAAGATTGCCATAGACTGCAACAAAATCCCTCGATTCCGAACCCATCGGACGTAATATTGGTCGCAGTGACTACACTAAAGGAAGAAAACGTCAAACTGAAATAGCCTTAAAGCCTTTAGCCACAAGCAAATTCATTTCAAACATATGAAAAAAAATATTTTCTTCATAGGAACGTCCTAGCTACCTTTGAAGTACGAGCAGGTGAGTAGCCACGATGGAGGGAAAAACCCTTAGTGTAACTTTCCTGTCTTTTCTCTCACATGCAGTTTTCCATTTTCTTAAAACATCTTCCTAATAAGCCTCCTTGATCACTCTGTGTCCTTCAGAGAAAAAAAAATCCTATCCAGATAACTTCTGTGGAAATCCATCCCAAAAAAACAGTCTCTGTGTCCTTCAGAAAAAAAAACAAAAACCTATCCATCCCAAAAAACCAGTCTCCTTCACCTTCTGAGCTGACCTCCCTGCCTTGGCTTCAACTGGCCCAGCAGATCCCCTTTGAAGCCAATGTTTCGATGGGGCTCTCTTTGGAAGGCATCCTAAGGAGACCCAGACAAGCGTATTCCTGAGAGAACTTGTCTGCCGCCATCCGCTGGTCGCAGAGACATGTCGAAACACGTTTTATTTGGAACAAGCCCGGGCCTGGTGAACCGGAGCCCTGGTGGCGCTGCCTGCAGATGTCCGTCGTCCCCCCCCCCCCCATCTGTTTACACCACAGGGTCACGTAACACGGTCTGTTCTGCCGCAGCCTGCCTTCACTTGACTGACTGTCATCTCTGACATCAATCACTCCATGCCATTTCTCTGATAAGGACTGTCTGAAAACATTCCTGGACCTACGTGTCTTTTAGGATGGGTGGCCCCTCGGGCTGGTGGTAGAGCAGCCCCTGGGGCCTCCAGTAAATAGTAATAACCCATGCACCTGGAGCAGGTAACCAGTAGGCATCACGGGGACATTGGCCTCAAAGCTATTTCGAGGCTTTCACCCCTGGGTCACTGGTGGCTAGGTATCCCTCATGGGCATACTCCTTGAGGGCGGGGCTGTGCTTTCCCCCCAGTTTGATTTTCAGAGCCTAGGACAGGGTGCCTGGCATGCCTGAAAAACAGCGAAGGCTCTGTTTGCATTTATTGAGTTGTTGCATAAAGAGGTTACATGCTGGATTTACTCTAAGTTGTGTTGTTGCTAAGCCCTGAGGGTGACTAAGACTGACCTGGGTTCATCGGTGCTCAGTAACCATGATGCCCTGCTGATGTCCATACAGGATTTCCAACATCGTTCTCCACATTCTTATTCACGGAGGGGAACACACACTCCTTGTACACCCTCAAGAGAGCTTTAAAGGGCATGTGACTTGCCACAAAGCGAGTACAGAATCGTGGCTACAAATTTGGCATCCTTTTTTCCACCAGGACTTGCTTCCAACTGAGCAGCTCCGCAGGACAGAGCAGACGTGCTCCAGAGGGCTTTTGAGATGGTGAATGTCTATGGCAGCGAGAGGCTTCATCTTTCTCCTGCATAGCCGCCTGTGCGTTCCAACCACCAAAGTTTGGGTTAATGGCTGTGATAGGTTTATTGTGCCAACCTGGCCAATAGACTCATGTGGGGTTAATAAGGTTGCAGTTTAATTGAAGGGCATAGAGATAAATGGCTTGGCGAGCCTTGCCTGTCCGTCTCTTGCTCTCTGATGATTGGACCAGTGTGCGGGTGCCTTAGCTAGTTGTCTGCCTCAACCTGCAAACTACACTACCTGTGGGACACCCAACCTGTGGACCATGTTGCTATAGTTTGAGGTTCCTTCCAGACCTGCTTCACCACACTGCTGGTGTGCCCATCACTTGAGCTGGGGACTGTTGGGCCCTGTCATCTGACTGTTGGTGACCTACCCTGCTGATTACTGCCTGTGGTCAGATTGCCTATATTGCTCTACAGAAGACTTAGCTGTCTGCTTCCTTGACTTGCACCCAACAGCCCTCGTGAGTTGAAGGACTGCCAGTATATTAACTGTCTCTTGGAAGTGAGTTGAACTGAGCCCTCTGTATTGCTCTGTGGACTAATTAGCTGTTTATCTCATTGTGTTCTATATAGCTATAGCTAGCTAGCTATCTAAAATCCTAAGTGTCCTAGTTTTGTTTCTCTAGAGAACCCTGTCTAACACAGCAGCCTAAGGCTTGAACCAGTGTACCACCAGGGCTGCTTTGGGGCTAGCGATCTAGGTCAAATCCTGGCTGTGCCACTGTGTGGTCTTAGACATGTTACGTAGCCTCTCTGTACCTGTACAATGGGGGATTGCGATCACCTACTTCACAGAGCGAAAGGACTAGCTAAGATCATGGATGCAGGCCACTCAGAAGAGCAAGCAGCACGCAGTTCCTCTTCAGTAAGTGCTAGCTAATCACCTTCTGTGGAGAGCCCTGATAGGCGACTTTTAAAAAGAGACCCGAATAAATGACACCCCGAGAGCCTTCACAAGTTCTCCCTCATGAGGCGCCGGGAAGCCAAATGTGCTACTGATTTTGAAATCGCGTACATGTTGAGCACATAATTTATTGTCTTAGCTTGTCCTCATCCTTGGAGGGTGTTCCAATTCATGATTAGTTTCTTGGCAGTTAAAGCGAATGCCTTTCTGGGTGATGGTAATACGGCCTAATACACATAATCCCTTTCATACCCACCCACTGCGTAGACCGTGGACCGAGCCTCTCTCTCCCTGTCAGAGGCTGTGAAGGCTTCTCTCCGTCTCCGTCTCCCCGCAGAGGCCCAGCGTCATCCCACTCAGGGGGGAGCTGCTCTAACCGCTGCAGCTGTTTCCACCACAGCCCTCCGCCTTTCCTCTCCACCCCCCTCCCCCCCATTCCCATGCACGCAGGCTCGCGCCTTCTCTGTCGCAGTGGGGTGAGTGTCTGTCAGGATTCTGGAGCCTAAAATAACAGTGCTTGAAATTCCGAAAGTTTCCCAGAAAATGCCAGCCATGTTCCCACCTTCCCCAGAACCGGTTTATTCTGGATTAATACTATTGTTACTGTGTAATCATGGGATAGCTCCAAGAATAGAGGACAAAGGACTTGGGTACACACACACACACACTCCCCTCAAAACTGAAAAACGAAGCACACTGCCATCGAGTCGACTCCGATGCATAGCAACCCTGTAGTACATGGTACAACTAGCTGTGCCCATGGATTTCAGAGAGTGTAACTCTTTAGGGGAGTAGAAAGCCTGTCTGTGTCCCATGGAGCAGCTGGTGGTTTTGAACCGCTGACCTTGGGGTTAGCAGCCCCACACATAACCACTCCGCTCCCAGGGCTCCTCACACACCTCCCCCATAGCCAGTTTATTCTGGGTTAATATCATTGCTATGTTATCACGGCGCAACCCTGAAAACAGAGGCAACGGACTTGAGATAACACACACACACACACAGAGCAGGGTCACTCCTGGTGGACAGATTCCAATGGAAAACTCAGATAAAGACTGACTAGGGAGAAGAGTCAGGCAATCGCCTTCCAAAAACGGATGTTATTGTTAGGCGCCGTAAGTCCGTCTGACTCATGAAGGCCCCTTGTGCAGCGGACTGCAGCTCTGCCTGGTCCTGGGCTGTCCTCACGGCTGTCACGTGTGAGCCCGTTGTTGCTGTCACTGTGTCCATCCGTCTCATTAAAAGTCTTCCTCTTTGTTATCGATCCTCTCCTTTCCATAATATGATGTCCTTTTCCGGGGAATGGACCCTCCTGATAATATGTCCTATGTTTGTGAGACAAAGTCTCTCCATCCTTGCGCTAAGGAGCATTCTGACTGTACTTCTTCCAAGACAGAGGTGTTGCTTCTTCGGGCCGTCCGTAGTGGTTTCAATATTCATCACCGAAATCATAATTCAAAAGTGTAATTCTTCTGTGGTCTTCTTGACTCTTGGTCCAGCTTTCACACGCAGTTGGAGCGACTGAAAATACCAGAGCTTGACTCAAGTGTAGCTGCGTCCTCACAGCAGCATGCTTGCTCTTCAACACTGTCAGGAGATCTGGGGCAGCAGGTTCTCCCAGTGCAATTGGTTGCTTCATTTCGTGACCACTGCTTCCAGGAACATTGACTGTGGATCCAAGCACAATTATTCATCGGAAACGTTATGGATCAGAACAGAATGCTGTCTGATAAGAGCCCTGGAAGATGGCCCCTAAGTTAGAAGGCACTACACCTTGGGTTCAGGGCTCCCAATGATGAAGAAGACGGCGCTGGGCCAGGCACGATTTTGTCCTGGCGTGCTTATGGTGGACATGAGCCAACTGCATGGCAGATAGCAACAGTGACAACCGACTTCAGTCAATCCCCAGAAAAGAAAGAGATGGCTGTGAGCACAGGTGAATTGAGGGATGATTAGCCATTTTATAAGGAGCCTGAGGGTCCTGCAGCCCTCTTCCACTCTTCAGGTAGAACAACTGTGAGGCAGCCCCACAAACAGACCATAATCGTCACGATGGTTGCAGGTCTCTGGGTGACACCAAGAGTTTGTGCTTGACTATTAACCGACAGGTTGGCAGTTCGAGCCCATGCAGTGGCACCACAGAAGAAAGCCCTGGCAGTCTGCTTCCCTCGAGATTACAGCCCAGCGACCCTTCTGGAGCAGGGTCTGCTCTGTCGCACACGGGGGGCGTGGGGGGGCGTGGGGGGGAACTGCCAACAACAGCAGCAGCCATTGTAGGTTTTTTTGTTTTATTTTTTAATGATCTTGTACAGCAAAGCTGTATTAAGGATTTAATTAGACAGCCTCTCAGTGTATTCAAAACCTAATTTACAGTCTGGCGTCTCCTCTAATTTTGCCCCTGTTGCCTCAAAAACACCAAGTGTCAGCCCTCACAAGATTAGCCAAGCTACGTTCCCCAGCCCCAAGAGACAAAAATCTAATTTGGCCACGTGTTAGACACTCGGCGTGCTGGGTTCACCCCCGGGTCTGTGTCCCCAAGGCCAGCTTCTCTGCGGGCATCACCAGGATGTGGCAGGGGACCGTCCAGCCCCGAGGGTTTTCTGGGTGGAACCCTGGGGTTGTCATCATGGTGGCAGGGTCACAGTTCATTTGGCAGTTCCTCTTCAGAGGGGAGGGCTGTCCCTCTGGGAAGGACCCCGGGCAGCCCCCACGCATGGCAACCTCATGTGCTTCAAAATAGAGCTGTGCCCTGCAGCGTTTTTAGAAAGCAGACCCTTGGGCCTTTCTTCCAAGGCACATCTCAGTGGACTTGAACGTCACAGCTGAGCACCGTCACCACTGGCACCGTGCAAGGACTCCCTAGGAAGGACATTGCAGTCGGTAGGTAGCCGGTGTCCCATCCACACAGAGGGCTTCTGCAATCGAGTGGTATAGACTGCAGGAAAGACGTTGATCCGTGATGGCTGATCACCAAAGCCGGATAGCTGACACACCCACTGTCCCACACTGCTCAGCAGTGATCCTGCATGGGTTGGGGGAGGCAAGCCAGACTGTCTCTGTGCCCCTCCGATTTAGGCTTGAAAGACAGACACTGTCCGACTCACGGGCTTTGTCTACTCATGATCTTCTTTCCCAGGACCTGCCTTTGCTACCTCAGCTTCCCCAGCATGTCCTACAAACCCCATTCCTCATGAGACGTGAGGAACTGTTCATTCCAAACTATGACTCTTGTCCCAATGCCTGTGTTTATTCAATAGATGTGTGGGGCAGACTGAGCGGCGGGCCAGGGAAGGTACTCCAGGCCCTTGTCCTCCCTCAGGCAGCCCAGTGTGCTGGCCAAGCAGACTCCAGGCATGGAAGCAGTCACCATGGCAGAGGCGAAGTGGGTTCTGGGTTGGGCTGTTAACCTTGAGGTCGGCAGTTCCATCCCATCAGCTGACCGGAGAGAGAGAGATGAGGCTTTCTGCTCCCATCCAGATTGGTGCCCTCAGGAACCACTCTGTCCCAGAGAGTCACTGGGAGGTGGAAGGGACTTGACAATGAGTTTGGGGTTGGCTTCTGGCAGAAGGGATCAGAAGACCAAGGGACAAACGGCCTCGCCCAGGTGTGGAGGGGCTAACACAGCTTCCTGGAGGAGATGAGGCTTGAGGTGAGGGCCAAGATAAAGTAGACCTTTTTGAGGGAGAAAAAAAACAAAAACAAAAACAGTAACAAGAAGGGCGTTCCAGACCGATGGGACTGTCCGTGCTCCATCCACAGACCACATGGACGATAAGGGGGCTCGTGGCACTAACGGAGCCACGGCAGTGCCCGCTGCAGCTTTTTGGGGTGGAGGAAAGGAACGTCAGCAAGGAGGGTGCCGAGGGCAGCTAGGTGAACTCAGTTAGATGGGCACCCCTTTGCCAACACACCGGGGATTTCTCCAGCAGGAAGGTTTAGAGCCTGGAAGAGGCTCACACCATCTGCGGTTTAGAAAGTCCCTCTCCCGGCAGGGTGGAGAGGGGTTTGGGGGGCAGCCAGGAGGCCCCTGAGGAGAAGTGACTGTCCTGAGCGCCTGCCCGCAGCCAGCAGTTTGGGGGAGCGGGTGGGGGTGGGGGGGCGCGCATGATGAGCTTCTCAATGCTTAATCAAGTGCTCCCCGTGATCCATCTTTATCTTCCCCCTTCCTCGCTGCTCTTCTCTTCAGGCTCCGAGAGCCCGGTCAGTGATGCTCGCCTGTCACCGTCCTCGTCCCTGGGAGTCATTCAGGTGTTGCTCCCTCAGCCAGTGCTACCAGAGCCTCTTGGCCTCCTCCGTGGGAAGCGCCCACGTTTCTTTCTCAGATACCTCTTCGGAGTTACTCTGGCCAGTGGAGGATCAGGGCC
>NW_022103915.1:30228701-30230133 GCF_000313985.2 Echinops telfairi
CACCCCTGCCATTCAGAGGCAGGACCATTTGTGTATAATTTATGAAACTCTTGGGTTCCATCCGAATGAAAAGAGTTACTAAAATAGAAGTTATTCTTATCGCCATGCCAACAGCAGACCCACAACATCATCTCACACACTCTGTGCTAAAGCCCGAAGCCCGTACGCTCATGTTCCTGCACCAGAGAGATCTTTCCATTTCTTCCCCAAACAAACCTCCACGTACAATCCACACTCCCTCAACAGTACTTGCAGCCTCCCCCTCTGTAAGCTGGCTCATTCTCTCTCTCCCTCTCCCTCTCTCCCTCACACACACACACACACACACACACACACTCACTCACTCGCTCTCGCCAGCACACACCTCCTTTCTCATTCCCCCAAAAATCTCTCTGTGTGTGTATGTGTGTGATGTCTGAACTAATGACATATTGTGACAGAACACGCAAGAGAGTGAGGCACAGCCACAAAGCAATGCAGGTCACGGCAGTAGGCTTTATATAACCCAGAGCCGCGAAGAGATCCAAAATAGCAGCTTCCCCGCTGCTCAGTTCGTCTCCTCCATCGAGCAGGGATAAAATTAGCGCAGGAGCTGACGCGCACCTGCGTCTGCAGAGGGACTCCTGGGAGACAGTGAGAAGAGGCTCCACACTCTGCCATTGGCCATGCAGCCTGCCAGGTTTTCAGACCCAATCTGTCACCAGACAGAGCTGTGTGCGCGCACGCATTCGCACACCAAATGGAGCTCCGCTCTTGGGGAGCATTGCAAGGCAATGGCCGGGAAACTAGGACCAAGGAAAGGGCTGGGGCGCTGGGGGAGGGATGAGGGTGAGAAAGATTTTCCCAGGCTGCTCAAGGTGGACTCAGTCCCCACACTAGCCCCCATTTGACCTGACAGTTCCCCTTCTCTGCCCTCCACAGCACCTGTCTCTGAACCTGCTTGGGGTCAGGGTTAGCTCTGATGCCCCCTTTAAATTCCCATACTGAACTACAAACAAACGAAAAAACAATAGCAAGAAAAGAAAACCAAAAAGACCCCGCTGTATTTCCCCCAAATTTATTTCAGACAAACTGATCCGCACAACCTGGAGAGACAAGGCGGCGGCAAGAAGTCGAGGCGAGTCAAGGCTGGTGCGTTTGGCTGACCATCCCCTCGGGGGCCTCGGGCCTGGACGCAGACAAGAATCCATGAAGGCCACTCACGGGCGTGATGGGCAGAAACACCCTTCCATTGAGGCAGCTGGTGATTCGTTCTTTCTTGGCTTGAAGGAAGAGAGGGCACAGAATTTATTAAATTCTAATATGTGGCTGGCAACGTGTCGTCTTGGTCACTGGGTACCAGATACAAAAGCCAAGAGTGGAAGCACAGCTGACCCCCCAGAACCAGACACCAAGGAAGTTGCCCCAATACTACAGACAAAACAGACGAGGA
>NW_022103915.1:30231289-30263716 GCF_000313985.2 Echinops telfairi
GGCTCCCCAGAGCTGGACGTGGCTGGTTTTTTGGTAAGTGGATCTCCATGTGTGCTCCTCTCCAATTTCCCCACTGTTTGGCTTCTTTACACACAAGTAGGAGCTTCTAGAATCTGACTCAGCAAGCAAGCAAGCAAGCATCTGTCCCCTTTAAGAGCCATCGTGTAAGAGCTCAGGGGCGTGTGGATACTCATCTTGTCACGCCCACAGAGCTGTGATGCTACTTCTGGGTGGGGTCAGGAAGCACTGGTGAGAGAACCATGCTCTAAAGGAGACGAAGACGGGTGTGAAAGGTGAACTTTATGGTGAAATTTCTGTTGTTGGACAGTTTTTGTCTCTGGTCTACCCTGATGATCACTTGAGTTGAAAGAACAAGTAACTGAAGACTTATTATTCTACCTTTTCTGCCCACCGCCAAGAACCCCCTGGACAACTCCACCACCATTAAGTAGGCTCCTGCATGTCCCTTTACCTGTTTGCATGGCCTCCCTCTTTCTAGAATGTGTCCTTTCTCCCCTTCCCTCCCCCCTATTCGCCTGCTTCCCTCCCTTGACCATCCGCAAAGCAAAACCAAACCTCTTGCCATCGAGACAATTCCAACTTGCAGCATCCATAGAGGACGGCGTCAAACTGCTCCATAGGGTTTCCAAGGCTGTAAATCTTTTTGTTTGTTTGTTTGTTTGTAAAAATGAATTTATTACAATGCTCACAATTATAAAAGAATATCTAAATGCATAGAAAGTAACTTTAACAAACATTCATTACAAACTTTACCTTTTACGCCACAGTGACTGAAAAGCATCATTAACATTTCAGTTCTGGCTTAGTTAAGCTGCTCATGCATTTCAACTTTCCAAACATCTTCAAATATGAACCGGAGGAAATGGCCCAAGAAGGGTTTCAACCACAGAGCACATTCTGCCCCTGTTGTGAGTGAACGTTTTTTCTGAAATCCAAGATATACATACCAAAAAAACACCAACAGCCCCAAAAGAATTTGGTGACAGTTTACAAGATGGCTTTGTTTAGCTTCTGAACAGAAACTAGAGCTTGCCTTTCTAATGACACATCTAAAGTACTGAGGGACATTTAAAGAAAACCCCCTGAGTGTATGGGCCTAATGCTTCAATCTATTAAAATTCACAGGCATTACGAAAGGATATAAAACTAAAATTTCCCTAGTGGTTAACACCAGGCAGGCCTATGGCCATATCCACCCTTCTGGGGTCCGGGGCGGTAGTGCCCAACCATTTCCCCAGGTTTTGCCCGCTGCTGCCTGCAGAGTCCACCCAAGGCAGTAAATCTTTATCAGAGTAGACAGCCTCATCTTTCCCCTGTGGAGCAGCTGGTGGGTTTGAACCACTGACCTTGCAGTCGGAAGCCCAACACTTAACCCCCTGTGCCACCAACAGGGCTCCTTCTTGGCTGTCCAGAGAATTTAAATTCATTCTTCAAGACTTAAGTCAAAGGCACTTTCTTCTTCTTCCTTCCTCTCTCCCTTTGGCAGACAAAGCTCTTTAAGGTCTCCAAGGTGCCTGCCCTCTACTGTATCTGCTCTGCCTTGTATCATCACCTCCCCAAGAGCGTGCACTGAGCCTGTGGAGACGGTGGACTGTAACTCCTTGATGGTGGCTAAAGGGGGATTTGCAGCTGTGATGAAGGTCTCCAATCTATTGATCTTTCATTCACTTGTTGCTAGGTGACATCAAGTTGGTTCCAGCTCACGCAGCCCCTACATGTGACAGAATGAAACACTGCTGCGTCCTATCCCACCCTCACAGTTACGTCAGAGCTTATCGTTGTAGCCACAATGTCAATCCAACTCATTAAAGGTCTTCATCTTCTTCACCGACCCTCTACTTTACCAAGCATGTTGTCCTTGTCTAGGGACTTGGTCTTTCCTGACAACCTGTCCAAAAGAGAGACACAGTCTCACAGCCCTGGCTTCTAAGGAACATTCTGGCTGTACTTCTTCCAAGATAGACTTGTTTGTTCTCCCTCTAGTCCATGGTACTTTCAATATTCTTCACCAACATCACAACTCAAAGGCCTCAGTCCTTCTGTGGTCTTCCTGATTCGCCATCCAGTTTCCACATGTACAGGAGGCAACTGAAAATAATCGTGGCCTAGATCGGGCACATGCTAGTCCTCACAGTGACCGCTTTGCTCTTCAGCGCTTGAAAGAGAACGTGTGTGTCGTAGATTCGCTCAAGGTGATGCCGTATTCGACTTCTTATCTCCCGATTGTCTGATCAAATCAGGTGATTCCCTTCAGGAGAGTAATTGGGACACTCTGAGGTCAGAGAGTCTCTCCTCCAGCCCCGAGGAAGCGGTGAAGTAGTGACCGAGCTGTGGATGCAGCCCTATGGGAAGAACTTGAGGGCAACCTCCAGTCGCTAAGAGTGATCCCTCGGCCGACAGCAAGACAATAGGAATCGTAATCACGGAAACAGCACAATGCTGCCAACAGGGACATGAGTTTAGAGAGGCCCCAGAAAGGAGTTTGAGGACTGGGTGTACCCTATCAGCGTCCTGAAGACAGTCTGTGGGGTCCTGAGCAGAGGGCCCAGTGACCCAACACCCGAGGGGACTAGGAGGTAATGAACGCTTGTTGTATTTCACACCACTGATCTGTGTGGTCATTCGGTTGGGGCAATTGAAAGCAGAGACCAGCCCCATCCTCAAAACTGATCATCCCTGGGCTCCACAGTGTGTGGTACTTGTCAGTCTGATAACCCTCCTCACACTCTGTCCTACTCAGCCCCTGGCATGTCTCTCACTCCAGTTATCTCTACCATCTCTGTGTTCAAATACCAAGTCTCCACCTTCTTTGGGCCTGGCAGAGAGTCTCTGGAAGCTAGTGGATAGAAAGTAAAACAAGTTTGTTGAATTGATGTTGTGCAAAACTAAAATACACGTCCATCTCCGCGAGCTGGATATTTTAAGCTGAGGTAATCTTTTAACCTCATGTATTTGCAGGTTGGCTCAATCCCCTATAACCCTGTGTGTCTATATAAACAGACACGATTATTAACGTAATGCCTTCCATAATAGCTCCTAAAACAAGATATTGGTTCAGATATAGCCTCTCGCTTTAGGCTACAAAGTTTCTCTGGAATGTTCTGAGAATATCTGATCCTCTATGACAGCATCTTTTAAAATTACATATACTAATACTAATCCTTAATGGGCTGTGGGCAGCCGGCAAGTCTATGTTTACATATTCAGGCTTCAACGCTTAGCAAAATATGGTTCTCCCAGAGGCCTCTGGGACATCCCTCAGAGCACACCGGAGCATCTTCGTTGAATTGCTGGCCAAAGGCCTCTGGGCCTCCAAGGATCCCCAGGGCTGCAGTAGGTTAAGCGCTGGACTGTTTACCGTCAGGCTGGTGATTCCCATAAAGATTTCAGTATGGGGTTGTTAACCGTGAGGTCGCCAGTTCAAACCGACCAGCTGCCCTGCGGGAATATGATGAGGATTTCCCATAAAGATTCACAGAAGCCTGAAAAACCACAATGCAGGGTCGTTCTGAGTCGATTCCACTCGATGGCAGTGGGTTGGGTTTGGGGTTTGGTCTGTGCCTAAGGAGGTTGGAGCTAGCTTACCTTGTTGCCGGTCACAGTACTTCCTCAAGGGCAAGTCCTGTGTCCTGACTTTTGGTACAGACAAAAATGATCATGGTCAAAACAAAAAAAAGATCACAATAGCCACAGGTGACCCTTGAAAGTGAAGGCAGGTCTATGGGGTTGATTTGCCTCATGCCTCCCGTTCACCTTCCTACCCATGGGCACACACCTTTATAGCCTCTGAGGATAACAGCACCTATCTGCCACTGGGGAGGGAGCCTTGGTTTCTCTCTGGACAGGTCCACCCAAGGCACACATTTCCTTGACCACCATCTGTCCACTGTAACCACACGTTCTTTTGGCTTTAGAAGAAGGAAGGACTTTTCACATATCAGAGCAGCCAAGCCCAGGCCCTGTGGGGGAGGGGACATTCAAGGACAGAAGAGGATGTCAGGGTGACTTTGATTCAGACATTCCTGGGGCTTCCTGGGGGCAGACACCTTTCTCCTCTCAAACCTGTTCCCTTGCACGCGAACCTACATGCTAATTATCCCCACCTCACGCAGCCGTCATATGGGTTGTATAAGACCAGGCGAGTAGAGCACTTGGTTAGCGCCCTACCATGAGGTGACCTGTAATCAGGCTCAGAGAGGGTCTGTCAGGGTCTCTAAAACACAGGTGGAAATTGGCCTGCCGCCAGAGTCACTGGTAGTTCATCCAGGTCTCTGGAAGGCAAGTCAGGCGGACAGGGTCCTCATGACAGGCTGCTCCCAGCCACAGCACCCCCATCCTGGGAGTGGCAAGGAAGGTGTTTGGCAATAGACCGAGGAGTAAGACAATAGGTGTGAATGATGAAACAGGAAGTCTGGTTTGAGAGGCTGTGCCAGCATTAAGCCACTCCAGGCTAATACCTAACTTGGGCCACTGGTTGGAGGCTGAGCCATCACTTGGATCAAGCTTCAACGGGAAGAATTGCGTCAGTGCCCAAAAATTCAACAATGTGGACGTCCTGGTCACCAGGGAACTAGATTTAGCTGGAGAATCAGGGCTCACTTTAGATAGCATTAAAAAAAAAAAAAAAAATCAAACCCACTGCCATCAAGTTGATTCTGATTCATAGTGACCCTGAGATTCTAAATCCTTATGAGGAGTCCTGGTGGCATTGTGGGTTTACACGGTGGGCTGCTAAACCTCAAGGTCAGCAGTTCAAAACCACTAGTAGCTCTAAAGGAGATGAGGCTTTGGACTCACGTAAAGATTTATATCTAGGGGCAGATATCACAGGGCCAGTTCTACCCTGTCTTATTGGGGCATTGTGAGTTGGAATTGACTCAATGGGGCAGTGAGTTCCAGATTGGGGGCTTGGAAATCTTTACAGGAGCAGACAGCCTCATCTCTCTTCCTCAGAACAGCCAGTGGGTTTGAACCTTTGACTTTTTAACCCACTGTTTAACCCACTCCCCCACCACAGCTCCTATGAGATAGCATAGGTTTTGGTGTTCTGGCCAAATCGTAAAACACTAAGGGACCTTGGGGACATTATTCACCCACTCTCTCTGAACCTCAACTTCCTTATCTTTGAAAGGGGCAGGGCTTTCGAGAGAATTCGTTGAGACAGTGATGTCAAGCGCCTAATACAGCACTCAGCCCACTCCATAAAACTGAACTCCCTCCCCCCGCCCCTCCCAGCTGTCTGGAACACTCCTCCACCCTTGCCTTGTCTCCCCACTCAACCATGTTGCCTCGCAATGACGCCAGTTCTCAGTTATTTGATGTTGCCACACGTCTGGCCTTATCGGCAGTTATTGATGGCCAAGTCCCTTGCTCTCGGCTCCACCTGGCTCCTTCCTGCCAGGCGGCTCCTCCTGACATACTTGGACAATGTGGGAGGGTTGGGCCTGGTTGCCTTGTGCCACTGGGCTGATGTGAAGGATTTTCTGCTTCATATTCAGACCTAGGGGTAGAGATGCCTTTCTAAACGCATGTGCCCACCTCCTTGGCAAGTCTGCTTCCCTATGAGGGCTTATGCCTTATCCTCCTTCCAATCACTTGTGTGGGTCCCTGGCTGCTCCTGGTGGTGCAGTGGTGAAGTATTCAGCTGCAAACCCAGAAGGCGGTGATTGGAACTCCCTGCTGCCCCGTGGGAGCAAGATGCGGCAGTCAGTGTCTGTAAAGATCATAGTCTTAGAAATGCTGTGGGACA
The DNA here is from genome assembly GCF_000313985.2 of Echinops telfairi. NCBI lineage: Eukaryota > Metazoa > Chordata > Mammalia > Afrosoricida > Tenrecidae > Echinops > Echinops telfairi. The sequence goes on from NW_022103915.1 coordinate 30,237,060, forward strand.
GCTCTGCTCCTTCCTAGAGGGGGTCTGAGAGTCGGAATCGACTCTGGCCACAGGGTCCTCTTCCTGAGTCCATCGCTTGAGTGTAGGAGTTCGAGGGGGCTTTCCCTCCGTCCTCTTCACTGGGCAACTTCCTGAGTGAGCTCATCTGGGACCTCGACCACAGCCTAGTCTTGTTCTCCAAATTCGTCTGCCCCGCTCAGACTTCCCTTCTGATCACAGGCCTGCATACACAGCTGCCTCCAGAACGTCTCTACCCCGGGTGGGGTGCCCCGCCGCACATCCCATGGGCACAAAATGGAGCTGTGCGTCTCCCCGTAACACCCACCTAACTCTTCCATCTTGTGTGTCCCGGTAAACGGCGCATCAAGCCAACCCAGAAACTGCAAACTTCCTCCTCAGCTCCACACTGACCACGAACCTCACCATCAAGCCGATGCCACTCAGAGCGACCCAGGGTATACCCACCACGTACATCGCCAGGGCTCCTCCGCCTTCTCCATTCTCCCGACTTTGAGTCTTCGTGCTGTAGTGGGTTATGCCTTGAGCTGCTTACCCTAAAGTCGGCCGTTGAAAACCACCAGCAGCTCCGCAGGAGAAGGATGAAGCTGTCTACTCCCACAGAGACGGACCCTCGTGTAAACCCACAGGACAGTTCTACTCCGTCCTGTGGGGTGCTATGGGGTGCAGTTGACGCCACGGCAGTGAGCGAGCGCCCTTCTTTCCCATCTCTGTTCCACCTCCTGCCTGTGCAGAGGCCTCCCTAGCTCCCTGCCATGCTGCCACTGAGCCTGCAGCTGTGGCTTTTAGCCTTCATTCCCCGCCAGGTCTCCAAGGGAGCTCTTTCTAGAACATACCCCTGACTGTGCCTCTTCCTCCTTCTCTGCCTGGCCCGGGTCCTGCAGGAAACGGAAATCACACCTGCTGTTTTAACCAAGACATTTCAAGTTAGAGCCTGGTTTGCTGGGTCTGCTGTTGCTAACAACAAAACTGATGAGACAGGGAAGACGTGGAGGGGGCAGCGGGCATCATCTGCTGGCAGAAGCTGCCACCCACCTCCAGGGCTGGGGGAGCAAAGGGAAGAAGTTGGGGCTGTTCATTCCGAAGCTTAGAGGAAGGTCCGAGGGCCAAGCTCTCCCTGGTCCAGCTCCTGCTTATTTCTCTGACCTTCCATGTGGATTCAGCACCGGCTTGCCCAGCCCCAGCCCCAGGCCCTGAGTCATGTGCACCCACACTTTCTGGCTTTTCCACGCACGCTGCCTGGGAGGCTGCGTTCCCACTCTCTCCCTGGTACCCCGTCCCTCAGAAAGGCTCAGGGAGGCATCACCCCATTGTTGGAAAGCCTTTCCGGAGCGCTAGCCCAACAGCAGGTCCAGCGAAGTGGCCCTTTCCATGACAGCCTGCCAGGCCCTTTCACATCACACGCTCCTGTCATTGTCACCTCGTCACCTATGTGCTCCCTGGGACAGGGCGGGGGCATTTCCATGTTGTTCTTTGCAGCCCTGGCTTCCAGGACCATGTCGCTGGGGCTCCTACATCTGCAAAGCTGAAGGTCAGTCCCATTTTGCCCCTTCCCGACATGACGCTCTCCCGCCCCATCTCCCCACCATCATCCATCCTTTCTCAGAGTCAGCTCAGATCCTATCTCCAGGGATCAGAAGATCTTCCATGGCTCCCCATTGTCTGTGAGATAAAGTCCAAACTCCTTAGCGCTTTGTGTCTGGCACTTGCCTCCAACCTGCCTATCTGAGCTTATTGCACACACTGCGGGCTCCTCCCAGGCCTGGCGGGTCTGTTTCTCCCTCCTTCCGGGTCAGAGTTCACTCTGTCCCCTTCACCATGACTGCCTTTTGGGGCCACGCTTGTCTCTTGCAGGAGAAAGACGAGGCTTTCCACTCCCATAAACAGTTACAGGCGTGGAAACCCAACCGGGGCGGTTCTGCCCTGTCCTATAGGGTGACTAAGAGTTGGCATCCACTCGATGGTCGTGGGTTTGTTTGGTGTGTTTCGGTCTGCCGCGATTCTCCCCAGCCTTCCAGGCCTGGCTCACGGGCCATCTCCATCAAGTTGCTTTTCTGCAGCTTCCTGTTGTAGTGGAAGGTATAGTCGCAAGTATTTTCTTTCTTTCTTTTTTAGTTATTGTTTTGATTTTTTTTTTTAAGCAAAAGGGAAGAAGTTTATTTGAGCTCATACGGGAAGCCCTAGAGGGGCCCAGCGTCCCCTTCTGTGTAGCATGCCCAGCAAAGGGTCACCCCATTCACTGTACACCCATGTCCAGAGGGACTCCCCTTGAGCAGAGCCTCAAAGCCCCAGGACTGGCTGGGGGTGAGGACTTTAGTTATTGTTAATTGGGAGTCAATACATAGATCATATCATTCCACAGTTCAATCCCTTCAAACAGGGTTATACAATTGCTACCAACCATCCGTTTCCAAACATTCTTTCTCTTCCTGGACTCCTAGACATCATCTCCCTTTCACCCCCACCCCCACTGTACCCACCCCCACCCTGGAAACCCTTGTGCTACTTGCTGTCCCTGTGGGTTTATCAATCCTGGGTTCAAGTCTTTACCTCCTCTTCTGGTCCAGCTGCCAGTGAGTTGACCCCTACAACAGGATTAGACCCTTGTGACCCACAGGGCTTCCAGTAGGTGGCCTTTAGAAACAGACCGCCAGACCTTCCTTCCTACTCTTTGTCTGGAGGCTCTATTGAAGCCTCCTCGGGATCGTGGCAACAAGCAAGCTCCGTGGCAAGTGGTTGCTGTCTACGCGGTACACTGGCTGGGAGTGGACACTGGTGGCATACCGGGTGGGGATTCTGCCACGGGACCACCACTGCCCATCCCCGACTTCATTTCTCTGTGGGATCTAGTCCCTGCCCTCTGGCCCGGCCTGGCCTCTCTCCACTGCTCTTGGTGGACAGCCCTCAAACACTGGCCTGGCTTGGGTTCCTGGGAAGTGCCCGCCTCTGTCTCGCCCCAGAAGCTTCATTCATGCTATCCTCAGCCTGGGAGGCAGGCCCTGCTTGCCTTTCACTTCTCACTTCCCTACCCCCTAGATCGAGTTATGCCCCCTAAGCACCCCAGGCTGGCTCTTTTCTGTATCTAGTCTTCCCTGTGCCTTCAGGCTTGGCTGCATGGTGTGCCCGTGTGTGCCCCTGTGCATATCATCTGTCCTATATTCCCCATGCCGAGCACAGTGCCTGGCACACACGAGACAGGTGCTCTGGACAAAGACCTCCCCAACATCAAAGCCTTTGCTGTCCACTTGTCTCATAACTCAGGGTGGCCCCACGGGGTCCAGGGCAGGGATTCTCCATACGGGTTTTCTTGGCTGCCATCTTTGTGGAAGCAGATTATTGTGTCTTTCCTCCACCTTGCAGCTGGGCCGGGTCAAACGGCTAACTTTCAGGTTAATACAAAACCCCAAACCACATTCGTAGCAACCCCATCAGGCAGAGTAGACGTGTCCAGAGGCCTTCCCAGGCCGGCATGTTGAAGAAGGCAGACTGCCACGCCCTTCTCTCTGGAGCCGCGGGAGGGGTCGAAATGCCGCCCTGGTGGTGACTAGCTGAGCGCTCACTGCTGCACCACCAAGCCTCCTTTCGGATCAGTTGTCATTTGTACCACCAGGGCCCTCGGATAGAGACTCACTAGCGAGAGTGAGGAACTTTTCCTGCCCGGGGCCGTTTGGATAGTCATAAGACCGTGTGCAGGCCATATCGATCAAGTCTTTCATGAGCTCGCCCAGAATGTGGTGGCTGGGACTGCTCCTCCTTGGTGAGGCGGTGATGCTAACTGGGAGGGATGATTTGGCCCTGAGGGTCGGATGCTCCCCATCCCTGCAAGAGATGCTTATCCGCTACCAAGAGCCCTCATTCAGCGCACTCGGCCCCCGCTGTGCACAGTGACTTGTGTACATTCTCCCCATCTTGATGGTAAGCTACTGAAATATGCACACATTCCCACAATGCTTTTGATTACTGACATCTTCCATGGAAATCCTGTCTCAGGTAGGCCCTTCCACGATCGGACTCTTTTATTTCCTTCATCACGTTTCACAACCTGCAATGATTTCTTGATGAATTAGTTTTATACCTTTTTAAAAGCTCCCTGCCCACTACAATGTAAGATATTGTACAGAGGGATCAGGTGTGTCTTGTTCAATGTTGGGATCCCCCGCACCTAGCACAGGGCCTGGGACAAAGTAGGTGATGAATAAATATTTGTGAAGTGAAGAAAGAAAGAAAAGCAGGTAAGAAAGAAAAAGAAAAGGAATTATCCTAGGAAACTTTTGAAGCCCCCTTGAACTATAACACACATACACATCCTTTTTTTTCTCATCAAGCTGCTTCCACTTCTCTGCTACACATTCCTGCTGGCAAGCCACATTGAGACACACCGATGGAATCAGAGCCCTGGAGCCACATGAAGACCCACACCAGCACTGAGATGCTTCCACCACCACTGGGTCCACAAGACTTTCCACCTACTGGCCAGCAGATCTTCCTGCACTCGGCGTCATTGCCTGTGTTGTGTGAGTCTGAAGAGGAATTTGTAGACTGGTGTTTTAGTCTGGATAGACTAGAGAAACAAATCCACAGAAACTCATATAGATAGATAGATATGAGTTTTATATAAAGGGTTTAAGTGCACATTCAGAAAGCATCCCAACCCAGTGCTGTCTAAGCCCCTAAGTCCGATATTAGCCCAGATCTCCAACATCAATCTGCAAAGTCCTCCTCCATCTCACAAAACACACGCAATGATGCCGACTGCAGGAAGAAAGCCGATTCAGTGAGCATGTAAGCATCTCACCGCTGGCAGGGGTCTCCACACGGCTACTCCAGCACCCAGGGCTGCATCAGGGTAGGTCCATGTGGCTTCTCAGGGATGTCTTGCAGGAAGTGAGCCTTGCCAGCTGAAGCAGGGAACTGGCTAAGGCAGCTGCACCCTGGTCCAACCATCAGAAAGCAAGAGACCCAAGAACCAAAAAGGTGAGGCTCACCGAGCCATTTATCTCTCTGACCTTCAATTAATCCGACGTGTTTATCGGTCAGGTTGCCATAATAAACCTCAACTATCTCAACTGGTATCAGACATGTGGGTTAATATGGGACTTACAGACTTGATCTGACTGGGCTGGGATGTTTCTTAATATACAATTGCTCTTTGACATAAAGCTCTTTCACACACACACACACACACACACACACACACACACACACACACACACGGCTTCAACTTGAGCCAGTCCTGCTGCCCCTCTTCTCCTTGTCTCCCTAGATTAGTGTCAATCAAATTCCAATGCCACTCCACTCACTGCCATCGAATGGAGGAGGGCCCCTGGAGACCCTGTCAAAGCCCAGACGTCATAAATCAAACGCTTAAAACACTTCTTGTTCATCTTGACTGAGCTCTTGGCGCAGCATCTGGCCACAACAGATGAGCTCGTTAATTGAATTAATCAGAGGAAACTGTCTTTCATTGATTCACGAGCCATCCACATGTACCTACGGAGCACTCCCTACTCTGCCAGGTGCCATTCTAGACACTGGGGATCGGTCCTAGCGGGAGGGCACAGGGCACGAATGGAGAAAGGTAAGAAGGGCATCCTGTGGCGGGACTGGCTGGGGTGACAGCAGGTGGCTGAGTGGCTGCTTGGGAACAGGCGGTGAGGGCGAGGAGCTCTTTCAGCCGAGTCCTGAGTGGCTGGGAGGAATTGCACATGGAAGGAAGCTGAACTGTGGGGAGAGCGGTCCCCACAGCAAGAGTAGCAATAGCAGTATCCCCAAGGTAGGAGTCAGCTTTGGCTGTTTGGGGAAAAGAGAGAAGTGGGGTGGGGTGGCAAGGGGAAGTGGCAGAAGCTGAGGTCTGAGGCGGGGGCCACATCCTACAGGGCTTTCTAAGTGCAAGCAAGTTGTCTGGGTTATGTCGAAGTTTGTCGGACTCCTTTAGAGGTTTTTAGGCAGAGGAGTGATATAATCTTTTGGAAAGATTCCCTGGGCTGGGGTGTGGAAAATAAACCATAAGGCAGCGAGCAGACCAAGTAAGAGGCTGTCGTGATAGTTCAGGAGAGAGGGCTAGGCGTAGTGAGTGACATGTTAGACTACTAACCACCAGGTCATCAGTTCGAAACTGCTCCAATGAGCAAACACCAGTGAAGATTTACCGTCTTGGAAACCCACAGGGGTGGCTCTACTCTTTCTTACAGGGTCATTGTGAGTCAGAAACAACTCCACGGAAGTGAGTTTGGGTATGTCTTTTCTTTCAGTTTAGACTAGGGTGGAGTCCCTGGGTGGAGCAGTTAAAACACTAACCTGCTAACCAAAAGATTTGAAGTTGGAGTTTACCCAGAGGTGAGTGCCATGGAAGAAAGGCTTGGAGAGCCTAGTTCTGAAGATTCCTTCGCTCTGCCGCGACGTGCTCGGGGCTCGCCACGTGTGGGGATCAACTTGACAGCCCTCGGTTTCTGGGTTGGGGAGCCCTGCTGATGGATTGAACACTGGAGGGAAGGGAAGGGATGGGAAGGAGTCACCGATGGCTTCTGGGAAGAGACCGCTCAGTCAACTGGAGTGAGGGAGGCACCATTTGGGGAAAATCGGGAGGAGGGGTCAGGAAGCGCCAGCTGGTGGACACTAGAATCAGTCATAGTCTCAGGGCAGCCGCCTCAGTTTCCTCATCTGTAAAATGGGCACGAGACAATGTCTTCTCCAGGGTTAATTTCTTGGGTTAAATGAAGAACTGTGTAAAGGCCAGGGGCAGCTGGCCAGCCAATGCTTGGCGAGCATGACCTCCTACCCACCCACCACCCCACACCTAGCAGCCCCCAGGGGGGCGGGTACACATGGCAGTTCAAGTTCACCTAGAGGTGCCTCAGAAGAAAGGCCGGGAGATCTTCCGGCAAAGGCAGCCTTTGAAAATCCTCAGAAGCACAGGATTTTCTCCTACATACATAGGGTCGCCATGAGTAGGCATCGACTCCACTCATGATTAGTCCCCACCAGAGCATCCTCTGGGAGTGTCCAAACCCCCTGGGAGAACTGACTCACCTGCCCACCGCAGGTTGGGTAATCCTTGTACTCCAGTTGCTCCCAGCAGGGAGGAGGGCTCCAGCTGTAAGAAATCATCCCCCCAGGGCAAACTTTTCTTGGATGAGTAAGACCCAGAACTCCAAGGGACCCCTGCCTTCCCCAAAGAGGGGTAAGAGTCAGAGGGGAGCTGAAGGAGAGGAAGGAGACGGCCATTGCTTCTCCATCCCACATGGGACCAAGGAGGCAGGACCCCCAGAGACCTGCTGCTCAGTGCAGGGCCTTCCTGCTACCAGTGACTCAGTGAACCAAAAGGCTCAGGAAGCTTGCCTCGACTTGTCTTTACTGGAAATGTTTCTTGACCTATAACCAGAATCTGTGAGCAGGGGCAGGGCGACCAGGAATTCCTCACCCACCACCCACACACATAGCACAAGGGCTGATCTTCCTTTCTTTTTCCTTCTCTATGTTGTTCCCTACACATGTGGTTGTTCTATGCCATTGAGCCAACTCATCGCGACCCTACAGGACATTGTCCAACTGCCCTCCCCATAGGGTTTCCAAGGCGGGCGTCTTTCCGGGAGCAGATGGCCGGGTCTCTTCTCCTGTAGAGCTGCTGGTAGGTTTGAACCACGGACATACACATACCTAAGTGCATACCTGCTTAGAAAGACAGACATTTGGGGACCAGGGGGATTTTCCTGGGTAAAAGTATATGTCACTTTATCTCTGTGATTTTCTGTATTTTCCATAGTTTCCATGTTGTTGTTGTTTGTTCCCGACAAAGACAACATATTAGTTAAAAGAACCCCAAAGTGTCTGGGTAAGAGGAGTCGATGAAGGAGCACTCCGGGCACCTGTGCTGCTGCTATTGGGAGACAGCGAGTCAGCTCCGGCCCCCCACGACCCTCTGAACCACAGAACCAAACACTGCCCGGTCCCACACCAGCCTCGCAACTGTTCCTACGCCTGAGCCCGTGGAGGCAGCCGCTGTCCAGCCAGCTTATCAAAGGCCTTCTTTTTCACGGCCCCTCCCCTTTACCAAATACGATGTCCTGCTTGAGGGACTGGTCTCTCCGGACAACATGTCCAACCGTATGTACAATAAGTCTTGCCACCCCTCCCTCTAAGGAGCACTCTGGCCTTATTTCTCCTACGAGAGATCAGTTGGTCCTTTTAGCAGTCCGTGGTACTTTCAAGATTCTTCTGAAAGGCATCGATTCTTCCTGATTCAATGTCCACCTTGCACAGGCATATGAGGCGATGGAGAATACCATGGCTTGGGTCAGGAGCACCTCAGTCCTCAAAGAAACATCCTTCCTCTTCAATACTCTAAGGAGGTCTTATGCAGCAGAGTTACCTGACGCAATACATCTTTTTCCTTTCTTTTGTTTTTTGTTTGTTTGTTTGGTTTTGTTGTTGTTGTTGGTTTGGGTGTTTGGGGTTTTGTTTGTTTTTTGTCATAATAGGACCACCGCCAAAGTAAAGCAGAGTTCTTCGTCACCCTCAGACAAGCAGATGGGTTCTGGGTTCCCACATAACTCTAGCCCCAATCCAAGAACAGTGGATATAACATACTTGGAAGAGATTACTGAAGATACAGGAGCTACAGCAAAGTGTGGTGAAGAAAGCGGATGGTGTCCGGATATCAATTGGAATCACATCTAGGGAAGCAGCTTTAAACCTGTGGGTTGCGACCCTTTTGTGGGGTCGAATGACCCTTTCACATATTGCTGATGGTCTTAGGAACCGAGACACCACTCCTCTATCTGTCTCCAGGCAGGTCTGCCCACATGCAGATACACCCACCTGCGAGTACCCCGAGTGAAGACTGTTACCCATGCTACACCATGCTTCAAGACAAAATTTCATTTATTTGTAATTAGAAATAAATATTTCACAAAATATAATTACATATTGTTTTTGTAATGAATCACTATGCTTTAATTAGGTTCAATTTGTAACAATGAAAATACATCCAAAAAAGAAAAGAAAAGAAAATACATCCTGCATATCAGATATTTATATGATGATTCATAACAGTAGCAAAATTACAGTTAGGAAGTAGCAACGAAAATCATTTTCTGGTTGGGGCTCACCACAACCAGAGGAACTGTTTTAAAGGGTCGCGGCATTAGGCAGGTTGAGAACCACTGGTCTAGAGTCTGAAGGGCTTGTGTTTAAGGAAGCAGTCATCTGCGTGAAGCATGAAGGAAGCCCACACAGAAGCAGCACACCAGCCCGTGTGATCCAAAGATGACAATAACAAAATCCAAATGCGATGAAGGGAAAAGTATCAGAGATTAGATTGTGATCAGTTGGAGCCCCAAGCCCATCTGCAGAGTATCTAGTCAGATTAAGCCACTGGCAGATCCCCTCTCGCTGTTAAGTCAGAGACTAGAACAGCTTTACTCTCAGACAGAGATTATTACCAGCTTGATTGCGGTGGACCGAACCATGGTATGATATGATACTTGGTCAGTTGACTTCCCTCTTCACCCAACCTGAATTTTCTCTAGGATCAACCATTTCTTACTTGTTCCACACTAGAAACTTCTTCTTTGGCTTTTCAAATATTGATGGCATTCTTTTCTTTTTTACTCTGTATTTTTACCTTTAAATTATTATTAGTTTCTTCATTCTGTTTTGTTTTCTATTGTTTCTGTTAGGTTTCCCAGTTTACTAAGCACAGAAGGACTGGTGGCATGCATAGAGACAATAACAGATACAGTGGTTTATTGGGAATGGGAGGTGGGGAGAGTGAGGGAAATTGGGGCTCATACAATGAATTCTGGAGGGTGGAGGGAGCATTAGAACTGATTGTGATGGTGCATATACAACCCTTTTAAAAAGTGATTTAACTGTGGAAGTCTATGATGTATGAATATTCTATGAAGAAAGCTACTGAAAAATTAAAAAATAAACCAAACTTGACCAGTGGTGACCATGGTGAAGGAGGATGAGTTTCGGCTTAGGGGGCATTGACTTATGTTAATGCGGGTGGAATAATTTGGAAAAGGATCTCAATTCCAGTTGTACAACACAAAGAGTATAATCGGTGGCACTGAATTATACATGTAGAAATTGTTGAGCTGAAGAATGTTTGTTGTGTATATTTTGCAACAATTAAAAAAGAACAATTACATAAATAGCAATGAGTCCAAAGAAGAAGAAAATGTTCTAAAACTGCTGTGGTAAAGATTGTACCACTCTTCTTGACAGGATCGAACCATTGAATCGCATGACATGTGGATGAAGTGCCAACAAAACTGTGTTAAAAAAGAAGCAAACAAACCTACTCCACCCACAGAGGGTCCCTGTGAGTTAGATCAACATCCAGCACCAGATTTGACGCTGTGTGTCTGTGGCTGCAGATGATCCTGTCCCCTGTGTTTGCACGTCACTCTATCCCACGGTGTTTCTACACGAACGTATATATTTCAACCAGCAGAATGTCTTCTTCGATGAAGAACGTTAAGGCAAATTCCATCTTTAAACCACACTTTCTTATTTGCTGGACTCCCTCTCAGGTGCTTTTCTTCATTTTCCCAATGGAGTGATGGCAGGCCTGCCCTCTGGAACTGGGGCGCAGTGGCTGCTTCCAGAGCTCCTTGGTTCCTGACGCACCCCTGCTTCTGACCCTTGGGCGTACTCACCACAGAGCCTCTGCCCCAGAATAAGCAGCCGGGGGTGTTTCCTCTTCCGAAGGGGAAGCAGAAGCCCCTGGTGAGCAGAGGGAACGGTGAGGCCGTCTAGACCATCATCCAAGGGGAATTCTGTCCACACAGTTCCCCATGGAAATCCCCAAGCCCTGAGCAGCTCTGCTGACTCAGGTCATCCACTCTGATGGCGCCTCAGATCTATCTAGCTGACCATCCCTCTCCAACCCCTGCCCCCTCTAAGGAAACGCAAACGATCCCAGGGAGGCCTTCACAGGAGAGTTGGCTCAAAGAAGATAATGGGTCCAACTAGGGCTCCTTAGTGGACGGAAAGAGCCCTGGTGGCACAGTGGGTTAAGTATTGAATGCCTCAAGGTCAGCAGTTCAAACCCACCAGCCACTCCAAGGGAGAAAGATGAGGTTGCTTGCTTCTGTAAAGATTTAGTCTCTGAAACCCAGGAGAACAGTTGTCCGCTATGAGTAGGACCCAACTCTACGGTAGCGGATTGGTTGTTTTGGTTTGCTTCTTTTGTTCGATTGATGGGGCTGGATGAACTTTGGTCTCCAATGGAGATCATCTTCTTCCCTCATCTCAGGGGTCTGTCTCTGGCTGGGCACAGCCCCGGAGGACTCGAAGAGCAGCAGAGGCCTTTCATAAATGCAGGTGAACAGGTCCGGTTCTCACTTCTGAGTAAGAGTCAAGTGTGGGCCTTGTCAACCAGGGCGATTTGCCCCCCAGGAGAAAGCTGACAATGTCTGGTGATAGTTGGACTTGTAGCTGATGGGGTAAGTGGGCTACTGGAGAGGTCTGGGGTGCTGCTACACATCCTACAAAGCGCACACACTTACAGGTCTCAGGGTTGGATCTCTCCAAAGGAAGGTCCATTTGAAGGAGGATTTTTCTAAATAAGAACATTGTCCTCCAGTCTCTCTCTGGTGCCCATCACAAACGTGGTAGAGCTCTATTTCAAATGCATTTCTAAAGTGATTGTGTTTCTGACGTGCCCCAGGGCCTGTCTCCTCTGCCATATCAGGTCACCAGGAGTCAGCGTTGACTGGATGGTGAGTCTGGGGTACCAGCTGCAACAGAAACCCAGAGGCTTTACTCCAAGTCTTCTGAGAATGGTGGGCCTGTTTTCTTTGCATGCACCAATTCTTTCCAATGCTTGGCTGGTCTTACTGTGTATTAATATTGTCTTTAATAAAATAAGTGATTGTCTTTTTGGTCGTTTGCTGTTTTAAAGTGCAATAAATAAATAAAGGGTAGAGGAAGAAAGGAAAATGAACTTTCTGGTCATGAGCTTTGCTCTGATTGTGAACGCGCAGTGATTAAGGACAGTCTCTCCACTGGGGGCCTAGCAGCTAGAGAAAAAGCAGGGAATCCAGGTTTGTCGTGTGGATGTTTGTCCTTGTCTGAAACTCTTTATGCCAGAAAGTACACCAACATAACACACTGTGACTAGAAAATTAATAACATGCTAGCTAATTTTAAAGTAGCACTGTTATACAAGGGGTATCCTCCCCACCAAAAAAAAAAAAAACTCCAGAAAAAAATTTTCAAGGCTATGTATTTAAATTTTTTTACAAAACAATCTTATTAAAACAACAACAAAACATATCACTTTCAAAGTACTCTCCATTATACTTAATACATTTGTCAAATCTGTGATTCCTTTCTTGGGAACCTTTTTCAAACTCATGGCTGACAGCACTGTCCTCATTTTTTTCTCCACCCTTCTCCACAGTCAAATTGCTGTCCTTCATGTCCCTCTTCATTCACAGAAACGAAAGAAGTTGGATGGAGTGAGGTCAGATGAGTAAGGGCAAGAGAGGCATGCTGGGTTTTGCTCACAACGGGCACACTGAGATGGCTTCATGAGCAGGTACATTGTCGTGGTGGCAAGACCAGTCCCCCACCTGCCACAAATCAGGCCTTTTGTGTCACACACTGTTACGCAATCTTCAGAACCTCCAAATAGAAAGCTTGATTAACCGTTTGAGCTGGTGGAATGAACTCTGAATGCACTGAGTGCACACTTCCATCCATTTGGGAAGTCGATAGACATCCAGTCTAGAAAGAGGTTTGTCATCGATCGACATTTCACCTTTTTGAATCAAGAGAATAACTCGTACACTTGAGTTTTTCCCACCGTGCTGTCCGTGAAAGCTCTGTTCAACGTCACAACAGTTTCTGGGACACTTTTCCTGAGCAAGAAACAAAATTTCACAGCCACACACTGTTCTCTTAAATCATCAAAAAACAAGGTTCAAGCGAAACCGCTTTTATGAAAAAATTCACTGCGGCCAGAGAGAACCTCCCCAAGAAGGTTCATTAACTTGGAGCCAGTTGCTTAATGCTTACCTAGCGGGAAACGTACAGACTACCAAAGCTCTGCTCCATGCAGCACAATTCCGGTTTTGCGGGGGTACCCCTCATAAAATCATCAATTAAATAACACCCCCCCCAATCAAACTGAGGTTATTCTTTCTCCACATATCCTCCATCTAGGGCTACACACGTCCATCTCCTTAAGCCTTCTCCAAGGAAGTTTGCACTCGAGTTTACACCGCAGCAGAAGGGCAGTTTGGGCATCTTCCAGGGATTCCAATCGAGTTCCTTGGCAATGTGCTTTGAGTTTGGGGAACAAAAAGAAGCATGGAGGGTTGGAGGGTGGCTGGGGTGAGGTTTCCCAGGGAAATTCTCCTGGATAGCCCTTGCCACCCTCCAAGAAGAAGCAGGTCATTGTTGGGCTGGATAAACATTCTGGACTTTTTCTCACCAAGGCCACTTTCCCTTTTCCTAAAAATTCTTCCTAATAAGCCCTAGGAGCACCCTGTGTCTTTTGAAGAAATCTGACAACACTACCCCTTGGGGGGGGGTCCCCCAAGAAGACAGTCACCACTACCTTCTGAGCTGACTGGCCTCTCTGCCTTGAATTGAACTGGCCCTGCAGATCTGCATGGAAGACAGCCATTATTTGGATTGGCCCTTTTTTGATTATGACGACATCCTCATGAGATTAAGACCAGGATGTTGCCAAGAGAACCTGTCTGCAGCCTTCCACAAATCACAAAGACATGTGGAAATGCGTTTTGCTTGACATAAACGTGCATGCATGAATTGGAACCCTAGTAGTGATAGCATCTTTTTAACGTCTTGGTGTTGTCATGGTTGCGTGTGGTCAAGTTGGCGCTGACTCACAGCGACCCCGTGGACAACAGAACAAACAGCCGCCTGGGCCGGGGCCATCCTCACCATGGTTCCGTGTTGGGGCCCATCGATGCAGCCACTGTATCGATGCATCTTGTCGGAGGCCTTCCGCTTCTTCGCTGTCCCGCTACTTTCCCAAGTATGATAACCTTACTTAGCTTCATACAAATGCCCATAGCTACATCTGTGTAAGCACACTGATTGCCACCCTATGCCCTCCCGCGCCTATATGGCATATGTAGCTACCTGTGTAAGCACTCACAAATCTACGGTTGGTGTTCCTGTTGTTGCAGAAGTATGTATGCTGTAGCATTTACCGAAGATGCCCTGCAGTCTTGGGGGAGTGCTCAGTGTTGTCACTTACCTTGGTCGCATCGTGCTGACGTCCTCCACAACATGTAAGGCCTTTCGGAATCGGCTCAATGGCTGTGTGATTCCTGTGGTTTCCCCTTCGCCAGAATGGACCCATGTCGACTATCTAACCAGTAAACTCCCTCCCTCTCCCGCTCATCCCTGGTAACCAGCCAAGAATGTTGCTCTCTGTGTGTAAACCTCTCTGCCTTTTAATAAAAGTGATACCATGCAGTATTTGTCCTTTGGGGATTGACTGATTTCACGCAGCATGATCTTTTCCAGATTAAGCTATGCTGTTTTCTGTTTGGACATTCTTGAGCCTCTGGTAGAATCCTATTACCTAGTCGCCGTCTGATCGGATCCCACCATCTGATTGGATTCAACCAGCATTGACTGAGTCCTTCCAGCGTGCCCAGCTGTGCGGCAGCTGCTGTGGATGCATGCATGGACTGCTCAGGGCTTAGTCTGTGCTTTAGTCAGCGTTCCCCTCGTCTGGGACCCTAAGCCTGAGGCCTTGAAGTGATGGTGCTGTCTGATGGGAGAGGACCCCAGTGTGTGAGTGGCAGGCAGGCTGAACGGAAACACAGTGACTGGGGATGAGACCATCGGGACATCCCAGTGGAAATGTTCATGGAGTAGGTGGAGCTGTGGGGTTGGCCTCAGGTGAGACGACTAGCTTAAGCTCTAAATGGGGAGGTCTTCCACACAAAGGTGCGTCCATCGAGATGGGCAGAAAATACAAGAGCACTCCAAGGACTTGCCCTTGCGGGGCACTTTAGAATTGAGGGAGGGGTTGGAGGCAGAAGTAAAAGCAGCAAGGGGGGGTGGGTAAAAACAGTTCGAAAACAGAAAGTCCAAGAAAGCTCAGGATGATTGCCATCGAGGCCAGACAGGTCCTTGTTTGTTGTGTCGTCAGGGGCAGTCAAAAAGGTGTCAACGCTTCAAAGCATGAAGCTCTGAGGAAGGACACTGAACCAGAGGGCAGCCCACCATATGGGTTCACTCGGGTCTTAGGGTCACGACGAGTTGGAATGCACTTGGTGACAGTCGGTTTAGTTCGGGGGTTTGGTACTCTTTTTGGTACTGAGACTCCCGTAGCCAGGAGTCACCTCGGTCCTGAAGGATCCAGGATGGCTGATCACACTACTAGATATCTTGAGCCTTGAGCCAGACAGAAGGAGGCCAGGTGGCATGAAGGTTAAATGCTTAGGTGCCAACCTAAAGTCTGGCAGTTTGAACCCACCCAGCTGCTCCCTCAAAGAAAGACCAGGTGATCTACTCCCATTTAAAAAAAAATGAAAAAGCCATGACCAGTTGTCACATTGATTCTGACTCACAGTAACCCAACCTGACAGCGTAGAACTGCCCCCAGAGCATTTCCAAGGCTGAGACAGATCTTTATGGACCAAATTGTCCCATATTTCTCCCTAATGGTTCCAACTGCCAACCCTTGGTTAGCTACCCAGCGCCTAACCAGTGCACCACCACCAGGGTCCCTTTGCCTAGAGACTGCAGCCCAGAAAACCCTCTGTGGCAGTTCAACTCTACCCCATGGGGTTACCGTGAGTCGAAACTTCATTTGACAGCACCCACAATGACAAGAAGCAAGGTACTAAATTAATTCCCTGCCATTGAGTCAATGCCAACTCATGGAGCCCCACACACCCTGAGACCTCCACGCCCAGCCCACAGACGGGCAGAGCTCCATCAGATTCTCAGCTGGGGCACCAAGGATGAGCAGTTCGGCAGCCAGTAGCATTGGGACCCACCCTCTGGGAGACCACGTTTTAAAAAACTCCAATTCTGCCTTGGCCACATCCTCTGGGCATGACCCTGGTGCAGACGCAGGCCAAGGCTAATAAACGGAACAAGTTGGATCCCGTTTGGAAACCTTTGATCACTTTTTGAGGTTTCTGGCCTGGAAGCATTTCCTATCATAAAACATCGTTCCTGAAACTCCTATTTGGCGCCAGTGCCGTTTCTCTAACTTGCTTTCACCCAAGTGATTGCTTTTACTGGAAAGTTGACCGTCAAGAGAGAGTTGAGGGCCTTTTGGAAAAGAGAGAGGGAGCCTCAAAACGAGCACACCTGATAGAAAATGTACTCACTCCATCAAAGCCGGAGATCCAATATTGAGGAAATTGCAACCAATTCGGCTTACAAAGGTATGTCTCTGGCAACTGCCCCACGGCTGTCCTGGGGCCCCTGTAGTATGTTTCGTCACAGAGGCCTTTTACTGTGGTGCCTGGAAATCGGGGGAAACTCTAAATGGTTTCCATGTTTTGTTTTGTTTTCTTTGCTGGTTGTTTTTTTTTTTCTTTAAAAACATGCTTTTGAATCTGCCCATTTCCTTTCAAAGCCGGGGCCCAAAGCTGGCAGCCTGCGGGCTGTGACAGCCCGTGAAAGAAGATGTTTGGTTTGGCTTACGGGGTGTTTTTGAACATTTTAAAATTGGTTGCCAGTATTTACCAATTAGGAAATTTTAAAATAAAAATCCGGATTTCCTGCTTTTCTGGAGGAAAAAAAAAAAAAAGGCAGGAGGGAGCTGAAGACATTGGGCTTTCATACCCAGGTGACAAAATCCACAGGAGCTGGACGGTGGCTGCTCCCTTGGGGCGGGGATTGTGCTCTTCCCTTCCTTCCATCCACCTGGCCTGCTCCCGTTCTTTACTGTACCTACCAGGCCCATTCCCAAGACCCACAGAAAATTAGACTTCCAAAATACCTTGGAAACTAGTTCCGAATCACTTGCCTTGACCTGCGTCCTGTTCTACAACCTAACATGTTCCCATAGTCCTGGAGGTTCTGACATCATGATCGATTTCCTGTTTGTGGGTGAGACTCCTCTCTGCCTCTCGACACCTGGCACGATTCCCCCAGGTTGCCCGTACTTCCTGCCCACCCTGCCTATGCCACTCTAAACCAGAAAGACCCACCCATGTTCCATTCCACCTACAGCCACAAAAAGCAAGCTGCAGGCACCCCACTTGGATTGCTCTCCCGTGGTTTCTGTTCCTGCTCTATGTCTACGCTCTCAGGGCTCAAGTGGCTGCTGAACTTCTTGCTTTTTCTTCTCCTTCCATCCTTGAAAGCGTCCCTTGGACTTGACTGTAGATTTCAGCGCTTGTCTCAACTCTTGGCCTCTTTCAAGATGCCGCTTGAGCTTTGCTTCAGGCTTTCTAGGTCTGCAACCCAATTCAGCACCAGCCCTTGGTCGTGTATCAGTCAGTAGTGCTAGCTGCTGTAACAAACACATGGCCAACATCTCAGTGGCTGAAGACAACACAAACTAACTTCTCGTTCTCATAATAGTTGAATGTGAGTTTCCCTGGCTAGGAGGCAAGATCTAGGCTAATTGCAGTTTGTCACTCTGTCTGCTCTGAGGGACTCTGGATCCTCTTTATCCAACAGAAAAGGCGCAGCAGATACCCAGGCTTCTGAACCGCCTTCCATGCCCAGAGTGATTCCCATCGCTTTTACTCTTATTCAATTGGCATGCCCCACCTAAATGCAAAGAGGGATGGGAAATGTAGTTTCCGGGTGAGTTGCCATTCCCCTCAAGGCAACGTCATGCAATGAAAGGAAGAGCCAGAGTGGGATTGCTGGCGATCTCTGCCACGGCACCCGGCACAAAGAGCCACACAGCTGGTTCCCTGGCTGAGCCCATACTTGTTCTCCTTGGGTGTGGGAAGGAAATTACACACATCTCTCCAAGATTACAGAGCTACAGAGCTCTCCATGGCAACAGGCAGAACCCCGGTTCAGTCCAAGAGGAAAATGGCATGTGTTGGGCCTCGTAACTGGGAAGACCAGAAGGTACAATTGGCCTTCAAGACAGTTGGATCCCAGTCCTGAAACACATCTATCGGATCTCTCTTTCTCTCTCCATTTCTGAGTCTTAGCTTAGGCCCCTCTTTCCGGTAGACCCTACACATATCGAGGAGGTGGTCAGTGCGCTCGCACGTGCATACCCACCCACACGCACACACTCTTTCCATTGTGAACATTAAAAGCCACCAAGAAGTGTCCAGATCAGCCTGGCAGGGGCCAGACAGGGGTCAGAGGTGTCTCAGGGAGGCAGATGACTTGTGAGCTCTTTTTCTGCCACTCTGGGCGGGAGAGGAGCTGCTTTGTTTCAGAAAGAGGTGCTGCAGACAAAGCAGGGCTCCTGACCTGCCACAAAATGAGCCTCACCCATTTTCTCCTTTGTCCATGTGGCCTCTGATATCCCCCCTGTGGCCAGCCCAACACTTGGATCCTGGGCCTTAGGGCAGGTCCTGCGGGTGGGCAGCCTCCCCAAATCAGAGCCTATCCACTCCGAGGCTGTTTTAGTGAGTGTCATGGTTTCTGTAGGCGTTAACAGGGTCTTCACAACACTCTGAATTCACCACGGTTGGAATAGGTCTGTTGATGAGTTTCTTGCAAGGTCTAAAGAGAATAGAGAAAGGGTTCTATCTACATAACGACATATCAGTGGAAAATTCATGTTCCTTAGGCAGGAACTTACCTTACATGTTAAAGTATCTCATGCAGTCTTCATCCTACAAATACATATTGAGCACCTGTGATACCCCCAGCTCCAGCTTGTCATACCGGGGTAGCCTGGGTGTTGCCGAAGTGCTGGAAACAACACAACTGGCATTCCAAACAGGAGCCGAGTCTGCCACGGTGGACAGACTTCAGACTACGACAGACTAGGAAGAAAGGCCTGACTAATCTACCCTCAAAAACATATCAACGAAAATGTTGTGGATCCACCAAGGGCTCAAGTAGAAAGCAAATGCTTTCAGAATGAGGATGGCAACAAATGTCCAAATGTGCTTGACACCATGAATGGATATATGGATTGTGATAAGCGTTGTACGAGCCCCCAATAAGATGATTTAAAAAAAAAAAATGCTAGTTGCATGTACAATTAAAAAAAAAAAAAAGAAAGCCTATGGATCATAAAAGAACATTATGTCATAGACTGCTGGAAGAGGGCCCCCTCCGTTTGGGAGGCCCTAGTCCAACAGTCACGAAGGCCCTACACCAATAGTCAGGGGCAGGACTGGACAGCATTGCAATTGGTTGCATGTAAAGGTCAGCATGAGTCAGTGCCAGCTTGATAGCAACTAACAACAACAACGAGATGACCAGTTTGGGGTCAGGTGCCAGATATGCAATCTAGAGTAAGTTGAAGTCCGTGACCTCACTAGACTTAGTCTCTAGAACATAAGGAGACACCGTTGGAGCAAAATGTGACAGCATGACTAAGCTCATGAGATAACGTTGTTACACAAACAAACAAAAAGACACCTTGAGCCCTAAGGACAGAGTCAAGGGACCCCCAAGAATGGAAGAAATCCTTGACATGCTGATGAGAGGAGGGAGCCAATGACAATCAGAATATCTTAGAATTCATATGTATGAGGGGGCTTCAGAAAGTGAGTAGAAAAAACGGAATGAAAAGAAATGAGATTTTTCCATGAAATTGTAAAGCCTCCTCACCTGGCAAATATCACTTCCCACTGCTCTACTACCATACCAGGCTTGCTGTCAGAACTAGCCAATCTCTACCGACTTCCTTGGTTTCTACCTAGTTTGATTGGAAACTGTAGTGAGTTGAATTGCAGCCCCCAAAGGCATGTCCCAGTCTTAACCCCTGATGTCTATGAATCTGACCTTATTCTTATCTGGAACTAGATTCTTTGTAGATGTCAATGAAGTTAAGGCTCTTGAAGTGACATCATTCTCAATTTAGGATGAACCCCAAATCCAAACCCTGGATTACAAGAGAAAGGAGAGGGGAATTAGACATGCCGGGGCACACTGGGAGAAAGCCATGATTAGGCAGAGACAGAGATTGGATTTATGTCGCCACAAGGCATAGGATGCCGGGAGCCACCAGAACCCACAAGAGTCAAGGGCAGGTTTTCCTCTAGAACCTTAGAGTGAGGTGACTCTGCCTGCACCGTGAATTTGAACTCCTGGCTTCTAGAACTGTAAAAATCCGTTTCGGATCTTGTAAGCCACGGTTGCAGCAGCTCTAGGAAAGAAATAGAAACACACATCTCCAATTTTCTAGCGTTGAGTCAATGACAATTTTCTTTTTATTTCCAGACACTTGCAATCCTGTTGGGCACCGTGGTGGCACTCAGCTGCTCGCGGAGAGAATGGTGTTTTGAACCCAGCCAGTGGCTGCGTGCGAGAAACACCGGGCCATCTGTGAAGATTCTAGCCCAGAAAACACCGTGGGGCAGTTCACCTCTGACACACAGGGGGTTTCTCTGAGTCAAAATGAAATCAGGGGTAGCCACCAGAAGCACAATACTCTCACGTAAAGTAGACTTGCACCGTCTATCTCTGGATTTTTAAAAATACATTTATATTTTGTCATCTTAGATTTACAGAAAAGTTGCAAAGGTCTTCAGAGAGTTCCAGTATATTCCCTCCCTTCCCTCATCCAGTTTCTACTAATGTGACAGGCACATTTGTCAAAACGAAGAAGCCAGCATGGATGCATGATTAGGAATTCAACGCGATGAATTTATTAGGATTTTACCACTTTTCCACGAATGCCTTTTTTCACCACCACAACCTTCCCCCACCCCCACCCCGCCCCTTGGGTCTAGGATCTGATCCAAGATGCCATATCGCAGTGAGTAGCTCTTAATTTCTGAGCATTGCTACTCTTTAAGTGCGGATCAATCCTGCCTCTTTTCCTCCTGGCTGCCAATGTTCTAGACATTTCATGGTTCGTTTAGCACCTCCACTAGAGTGTGAGCAAGGGAAGGAAATGATTTTAAAATGCAAATTAGCCAAATGTTGTTATTTATTGGGACGTAGCAGTTAGCTCAGTTACTAATAAGGCCAAGGTTATTGCCTTCATTGCTATCAATGAGTCAGCTGGCTTAGCAATGACAGAGGAAATTTTGTCTGTGCCCCAAATCCAATCTAACTTTCCTTAGGTACAATTTTCTTTGCCACAACGGAAGTGCATGCCTTTTTCTTTTCCAACTCAGAAGTGTGGTCCATGGACCAGCAGCATCAGCATCAACCAGGGAGCTTGCTAGAAATGCAGACTCCCTGGCCCCAGCCCAGACCTACTGAAATCGAATCTGCAGGTGACCAGGGTCACCAGATGATGAAGGCTGCAAATAGTAATGGGAACCTGCTCCAGGTTACTTGACTACACCTGTGGGAATTGACTGCATCTGTTGGAAGAGACGTTGAAAAAGCTCAATGTTACCAGCCCAAACAAGGCCAGGGGCCAACTGTGGAACAGACGATCGATCGCTCACATGCAAGTCCAGGTTGAAGCTGAAGAAAATGGAAATGACTCCACAGAAGCCCAAATATGACGTAAAGTAGGTTCCATTCAAAATGCGGAGACCATCGCAGAAACAGATTGGATATATTAGACACTGGAAATGGAAAACAAGAAGGATTGCAGGATGGTATCAAGAACATCATACAAGAAGAAAGCCAAAGGGCATTTGAACAGACAAGGAAGTGGGGTAGGGGGGAAAGAGGAACTGTCACCAAGGGCTCAATAGAAAGTAAATGTCTAGAAAATAATGGAGGCAACATATGTACAAATGTGCTTGGTACAGTTGATGGACGGATTGTTACCAGAGCTGTAAGAGCCCTCAATAAAATAAAGGGACAAGGAAGAAAGGAGCCAAGTGAATGTCAGAAGAGACTGAAACCTTGGCCTTTGTTGCAGAGACAAATCTAAAGGTCCCGTGATCGAATTGTGCAAGACCAATGCGTTCTTAAACGCAAATACCTTTGTTTAAAAACACAAATGGCAACTATAAACCTGGACTGGACTGCTCCAGAAGGAATACACCACAATCAAACTGACTACAACTGTGGGGAGAGAAAGGCGCCCTGGGGGCTAGTGATTACGCATCAGGCTGTGACCTGCAGTTTGAAACCACCAGCAGCGACCTGAGGGTGACAGACTGAGCCTTTACTCCCATGGACAGTCAGTCTCCGAACCCACAGGGGTCTCTAGGAATCAGCCTTGAGTTGAAGACAGTGAGTTTGGTGGGAAGAGACAATGGAGAAGCCCAGTATCAGCAGCTACAACCAGACCAGAAACTGACTGTGGAACGGACCATCAATTGCTCCCATGTAAGTTCAAGGTAAAGCTGAAGAAAATTAAAACAAGCCTATGAGAGCCAAAATAGGACCTTGCATATATCCCACCTGAATTTTGAAAATATCTCAAGAACAGATTTGCTTCATTGAATACTGAATGACAGAAGCCTTGGTGAGCTATGGAGCAACATCAAGAATATCATATATGAAGACAGGAATCTCTTTCTCTCTCTCTCTCTCTCTCTCTCTCTCTGCCACTGAGGCCATTAAAAAGGCAGGAAAGAGAGAAGAGATCAACGTAGATGTCAGTACAGACTCTGGAAGTTGCTCTTAATCATAGAGAAGCTAAGGCAAATGGAAGAAATGATGAAGTAGAAGAGGTGAACAGAAGATTTCAAAGGGTCGCTCAACAAGAAAGTGTTATAATAAAATGCGCAAACACCCGGAACAGGAAACCCAAGCCAAGAACATGCGGTACTCAGCATGTCTCAAGCTGAAATAATGGAAGAAGAAAGTGAAACCTCCATTCGCAATATTGAAGAATTCTATGGGTACATACGGAATGGCTTTTCTAACAAGCATGTTGTCCTTTTCTCAGGACTGGTCTCTCCTGATACATGTCTGTATTAGTCTAGGTACTTTGGAGAAACAAATCCACAGCGACTCATGTATAAGAGAGAGTTTTATGTAAAGAAAAGGTGCATCATGAAACATCCCAACCCAATGCTGCCCAAGCCCACAAGTCCAACATTAACCCATTAAACCAACACCAGTCCATAAAGTCCTCCACCTCACAAAACAGAGGCAATGATGCCGACTGCAGGAGGAAAGCTGAGTCAGTGAACAAACAAGCATCTCAGCACTAGCAGGGGTCTCCACACGGCTGCTCCAGCACCCAGGGCTGCATCGGGATAGGTCCATGTAGCTTCCCCTTGGGGATGTCTTGTAGGAAGTCATTCTTGCAAGCTGAAGCAGGGAACTGCTAAGGCAGCTGCACCCGGTGCAACCATCACAAAACAAGAGACCCGAGAACTAGAAAGGCAAGGCTTCACCACCCATTTATCCCTCCGCCTTTCAATTAGCCCCACATGTGTTTATCGGCCAGGCTGGCACAATTAACTAACTCAATGTCCAAAGTACATGAGAGCTCGCTAAGGACTAGTTTATAAACAGCATGGAACGTCAAGCTACGACTTCCCTTTCGCAGGCAGTGAGGCACCATGGAAATGTGGGGCCTGCCCTGTCAACTTGTGCTGCCAGGACCACTTTTCTTGAATTAGCCTGTATGTTTGCAAACACGTGTATGCCTTCAGATTACACTCCTGCTGATTTACACACACAAACACATCTCCACTTCATGCAAAAACCCCAACTCTCAGGCAATACTAGAACTGGATGAGGCACTATCTTTTCCCTTCGACTCAGTAATGCTTTTGTTAGGGCAGTTCACAGAAGGACAGGGTGTTGGCTCCCAGCATCCATCCCATTCTTCACTGACGCATGCTGCCCTCCCTTTGTTTCTCAGCCTCCTTTGCAGCTAGGGTGTTGGATGCTGCAAGTTAGAGTCACGAGAGATGTTCAGGCAGACGGGGATCAGGCGCACCTTTCTCCTGCTTTGCCCGTGTTCTGCTGGTAAGTCAGGCCAAGTTGAGCGACAAGTCCAATGTTCAATTTCCAGATCAGTAAGTGTCCAGGGGAAACGTGGGGCAGAGAGAGTGCAGGTGGGTCCTGGTGGTGAATTCTGGATTTCGGTTCCAGTAGTGAATTCTTAAAGCCAAACAGCCCGTTAGCAGCCTTCTGATTATGGTCGAATTACAGGAGGTATCCTGGGGGACCAGTTCTTTTGTATGCTGGGAGTCATTCTAAGAGGGTGTCAGTCCCCCAGTCCTGCTGATAATTATGAAATTATCAATTTCCTTCTTTCTTAAAATATCTTGGGCAGCTTCTGTTTCCTGCTCTAAGTCTTGGCTTCCGCAGCAAGAGGATATGAAAGGACAGTTTCTCAGTGAACGGACGAAAACTTTCTTCCAGTTGGTACCCAAACGGATGGATGGAAGGGTCTGGGACCACCTGCCTCAGAGCACATGGGGCTCTCTGAGATCGTGTTTCCAGACAGAAACTCTCGCTGCCATCGACTCGATACTGATACATAGTGACCCTATAGGACAGGGGACAACTGCCCCTGTCAGTTTTTGAAGTCGTCACTTTTTCCAAGAGTAGAAAGCTCCACCTTCCTCTCAAGACCTGGCTGGTGGTTTCGAACACCTGAATGGAAATTAGCAGCCCAGGTGTAAACCCCAGGACTTCCAGTGTTTCCCAAGTATATCTTGTTGTCGTTAGAAATAGAACATCTCTTATCTTTAATGTTTAAGAGGTCTCTTGTGTGTGTCTGTGGTACATGGTAAGACTTTATATATGCGTGAACATTCACACAGTTTTAATAGGTGCTTATTGGTTTTAATGTGTATTAGAGAAATGATAGGCAGTATTGTCAGATTCGTGATTTCAAGAATATTCCTGTTCACGGCAAAGCCACCGTGGGTAGTGAGCACGGTACCCGCTTTAATGAAGAACGCTTCATAAAGCAAGGCACACAGATGTGTAAGAAAGCATGGGAATGGCATTCACCTGACCCGCGTTTGAAAACCCTTTCGGAGGTACTTGTTCTTAGGGATCCCTTCAGGGAACAGAGAAGAGCAACTTGGAACCATATGCCTTACCCACTCCCCGCCTGCTCCGCCCCCGCCCCTGCCATCCTTTTTACCTCCAGCTATTAGTGAGGAGTCTACATTGCTCCAGAGAGAACACCCAGAACCACAGGTCATCTATCACCTGACCAAGGGTGGGGTGGGCAGGTAAAACTGCAAGATGAGCCTGGCACTGGGAACAGCATGTATTCAGCTCAGAGCCATTAACCTGAGAAATTCCAGACCTGGGTGTGTTTGTCATGGAGACTTAACTATAGTGAAAGGGAGGGTAAAACCCAGGATTATCCTCCTGCAAGGAAAAGCTGCTAAAAGCCATCTCCCAAGAGTCCCTGTCAAGAGCCACAAGCCCCAGACACATGAACAAAATCAAGTCAGCTCGGAGCCCTTTCTGTCCTTGTTTTCATGTCTGGGTCCCCAGAAGGGTTACTGAAGATAGAGGGCTCTCAACGCAATGAGGACAGATTGCAAGTACTCAGAAGCCCTACCCTGATTGTGCTGACCACAGCAACAAAGGAGATAAGAAACTGGACTGCGGGCCATTTAGAACAAACAAAACAAAACAGGCCAACTAGACCAAATGCCTGTCCACAGACCAGTATGCCGGTGGCTGTAGAGTCATCGCCTCTAGGAGGGTGGGAGTGGGTGGGGGCTGGGTTTTCTAGTTATGGATTCCCAGGCAGCATGCAGAGAAGTTTCTGGTTCAGGTCAGAGTTGGATCCCAGGATTGGGATGCTTAACAAGCTACCCCAGGTGGTTCTAATGTTTCCTCTGGTTTGCAAAGTACTTTCCCAGCTCTTGCGTTTTACATCCAGTTACTTCATTTCATTCCCCACTGGCTCAGCCTCTTCATTTCTTCCATGCTGGTTGATTCTAACAACTTCCTGCCCCTCTCTCTTTAGGACTCTAAAGGACAGGAAAACCGTATCTTCTTCTAAAGAGAAACAGGATATCATGTCCAAAAATTTTTTTTTTCTTTTTGAGGTTTTCTCTGGGAAAGTCATTTAACCTCTACTGACTTCAGCTTCCTCATAGTTTACGCCAAGAAATTTGGGAAGCAGCTATCTGGCCAACCGACTGGGAAAGGTGCATGTTTGTGCCCATTTCAAAGAAAGGTGATCCAACAAAGTGTGGAAATGACAGGACAATCTCATTAAGATCACAGGCAAGTACATTTTTACTGACGAGAATTCAGAACTGGTTGGAGCAGTCCATCCAGCAGAGAGCTAGAACTTTGAGCTGAATTCACCAGGGATGTCGCCGGTGGTATGAGATGAAGCTTGGCTGAAAACAGAGCACACCAGAGAGATGTCTACTTGTGTTTTTTTAATTATGCAAAGGCATTCGACTGTGTGGATCACAACAAACTATGGTTAATGTGGTAGTTACATAATCTGATGTCACCTTGTGAAGAGGTGAAGTCTAGCTGGTCAGTCAGGTCACAGCTTGATGAGCTCATTTGGAGGCGATATGGAGATAAATAGCTCACTGGAGGCCAGATACAGACAGATACTCTGTCTTCCTGCTGACAAGCCACATGGAGACCCCTGATGGAACCAGAGCCCTGGAGCTGAAGGAGTCACATGGAGACCCACGCCAGCACTGAGATGCTTC
>NW_022103915.1:30265170-30292790 GCF_000313985.2 Echinops telfairi
TTGGCAAAGAATATTGACAGTACCACGGACTGCCAGAAAAACAAACAAATGTATCTTGGAGGAAGGACAACCCGAAGGCTCCTAGAAGCAAGGATGGAGAGACTTCATCTCACGGACTGTGGACATGTTATCAGAAGAGGGAAGTCCCTGGAAAAGATCAGTGTGCTTGGTCAAGTAGAAGGTCAGCCCCAAAGGGGAAGACCCTCAACGAGATGGATGCACGCAGTGGCGACAACAGTGGGCTCCAGCGCAAGGGTGATTGTGCAGGTGGAGCAGACTGGGCAGTGTTTTGCTCTGTTGTACTCAGGGTTGCCGTGAGTCAGGACCAACTGGATAAAACCTAGCAACACTACAATGTGCTTCAGCTGGTCACGTCATTTCTATGGCTACTGGAGTGCACATGGCAACATGTCTTCCTCATAGAACTGTGACTCCTTGTCCCCTCTTCTGCCGTTCCGGGGGACAGTCAGTCCCAGATCCTCAGAGGGAGCCACATCGCCCCATGTAAGCCAACCAGACACTTTCCTGGGAATTTGAATTTTGAGCCTGGGTTCAGGTTGAGAAGTGGTAGAAGTTGAATCATGAATGAATCTCTTGGAGTTCCCCTCTCCCTTAGTCAGTTTTTCCTTTAATTATATAAACGCCTCAATATCCTTTCAATAAATGGCCTCTTCTTTTTTCAACTAATCCAGATTGTTCCCTGCCTCCTGAAATCAAGGGGTCTAACTGGTAAGGCTCCCTGCTAACTACAAAGAATGAAACATACAAAGTTCCCATCCCATGTCACAGTTTATAGCTAGTGGCCCTGGCCTAACTAAGCTTTAAGCACCTGTATAACAATCCCTGCAAGGTAGTTATTAAACTGTTTACATCTTATGTACAAGGAATGTCTCTCTTTTGTAAGCCCCCAAGGTCCCACGATAGATGTTTGTTTGGGGTTTTGTTTTATTTAATAGCTTTTTACCAGGTTTAAAAATATTCACCACATTCAAAACAGCATACACAGAAAAAGGCATATTCTACGTCTCAGAGTAGACATGATTGCCAGAGACTAAACCAGATTCTGGGAGTATTTTCTTTATTCAAAACTCACCAACAATAAAAGTCATATAATCCAATTTAGAAATAGGCAAAGAATTTAAATAGACATTTCTGCAAAAAAGATATGGGGATGATCCACAAGGACAGGAAAAGATGCTCAAAACCATGTGTCATTAGAAAAATGCAAATCCAAACCACAGCAAGATACTACTTCATGCCTACTTGGATAGCTGGTATTGGGAAAATGGAAAATAACAAGTATTGAGGAGGAGGTAGCAAAATTCAAGCGCCCATTGCTGGTGGCCATGTTCAGTGGTGTAGCCATTGTGGAAATCTGTTGGGCGGGTCCTCAAAAAAGATAAGCACAAACTTAGCAAAAGATCTAGCAATCCTCTCACTGCCATCCAGGCAACGCTGACTCACAGTGACCCCGCTGTGGGTTTCCAAGACTGTAGTTGATTACAGGAGTAGAAAGCCCAGTCCTTCCGGTGAGCTGCTGGTGGTTTCCAACAGCCGACCACGCAGGTCACAGCCCATCGCTTAGAGAGATGAAAACCCTTTGCAAATGGATAGTGTGATGGTTGCCCAGCATGGCGAAGATAATGAAGGGCACAAACCACACACCTAAACATGGTTATATGTGTAAATGTTTTGATTTATATACTTTGCCACAATAAAAATGCTTTCTGTAAGAAAGAAAGACTCTTTTGAAGCGTAGATGTCCTTCCTTTGAGTGGAGCTTGGAAGTTTACGATAAAGGCCCCCAATGAACCAACGTGTTGCTCTTGTTGTTAGGTACCCATAGCGACCGCAGGGACAACAGACCCAGCACTGCCCAGTCCTGTGCCAGCCTCGCAATTGCTGAACATCTTCCTCTTTTTGACTGACCACACAGAATGCCCCTTCAGGGATCTCTCCCTGCTGATCACATATCCAAAGTACATGGGATGAAGTCTTTCCACCTTTGCTGCAAAGGAGCATTCTGGCTGTACATCTTCCAAGGTATACTTGTTTGTTTGTTTGGCAGTCCTTGGTACTTTCCATATTCTTTGCCAACACCATCATCCAAATGTATCTGTTCTTCTGTGGTTTTCCGTACTCATCGTCCAACTTTCACATGTTTAGGAGGAGCCTGTAAAATACCAGGGCTTGAGTCAGGCGTACCTTAGTGCTCAAAGGGATCAGCCTACTGACTCCCAGCGAGGCCATATCCCTCTGGCATATGCGTATAGCCTGTACCTCTTACCCATGTGTGCTGGGAGGGTGAACCCCAAATCCAGCAGGTACCTCTGCTCTCGTCCCTATCTCTGTACCTACAGGGGCTCCAGAAATTGTCAACGAGACATTGTCAACGAGAAAGTATTTTTCCCTGAACCTATTGATGTCCTTTCACAAATAAGGAGCCCTAATGGCACAGGAGTTAAGCCCTGGGCTGCTGACCAAAACCCCATGGTTCGAAACCACCATCAGACTGCTCTGAGGGATAAAGATGGGGCAGTCCCACCCCCTCGCTGGGAAAGATAGGTGTTCCCAGCCTTCTGGTGACATACCCACCCCTAACCAGAGCCCCTTTTAGGACCACTGTCCTCTTCCTTCCCTACATTTCCTGCAGATGCACGTTGGAGCACAGAGCCACCCGGAATATTAAGAGCCCAACGTAAAAATAGGCGTGAAGACTGCCTGGTTTAGGTTGCTTGTTTTGACATCGCGAGAGAGGTGGGAGGAGGGAGCTGTGTTTACTGTCTTGATGCGCTGATGCTTGCTTTGACTGGGTTGCTGTGATTTTTGCATCAGATTGCTTCAACCAGACAGAGTGCCCAGACTACTCCGGGCCCACAGGGATCTCTCCTTTATCGGCTGTGCCCACGGAATCAGCATCTTCTTCAAAAACCTCTCTTGAATATCCTGTTATTTTGCGTAAGGACGGGTGCCGATGAGCCAGTCCCGGTCCCATGACGCTTTCTACGTGACCTGTTCCCTACATGACCCAATGCATTGCTCTGTAATGTGCTTTGACTGGCTGACTGGCTGACCCGATGGTATGCGAGTACCACCCCGATTAAGTCTCTGTGAAGCCGTGAACCCCATTCCCGGACTTGTAAAGGGCGGCAACTAGAGAAGGAGCGGTCTCTGCGGTGTTTCACTTTGGAGGCAGAATCCACCTCCTAGAGGAAGTCACTTCTCAAAGCCACATTCCCCTCCAGCCGGAAAAAAGCCCCCTCCAGCCCCTGTCCTGCCAAACTCCGGACTCCCAGAAGGAACAGCCTGGTCTCAGCTGCTCTGGCAGGATCTCATTTTAGTTCATCCTGTAAACCTAAAGTAGCAGCATTTCCTTCACACGAAGGTAAACTCAAGATCAGATGAGCTAAAGTGACATGGCTTTTTTGTCTTTTCGCTTCAAGTCAAGACAAACCAGCCAGCCCAGAGCAGGACTAGAACCCAGGTGTGCCGAACCACAAGGCTGAGTGAGCCTTGCCTTCCGCCCTTCTGACATGTGATCTTCATGTATGTGCTTCCTCTCTGACAGACTTCTCAAGGTGGAGGCAAGGTTTGGGTTCCCCGCAGCCCTTGGCACAGAATCTTACATAGGGCAGTCGCTCCGTAAACATTTGCTCAGTAAATTGCCAGAGGAAGTTTACCCTGATTGCCCATTGTGTGAGAACCAGTACTGGCACAAGAGGAAGTGTTTGTATAGTGATAAGACCTATATGCCTGGTGGTGAACCCTCCGCTAAGGCCAATGGTCAAAAGTGGGACGTGGGCGAAAGGCCTTGCTTGCCCTGTCAAGGGCGGAAGGAAAGAGGAGGGGTGCCCTGAGCTGAGCAGCCCAAGGGGGCACTGGTTTTGTTGCCCTGGCATCCACATCTACACATTGTTCACATCTAAAGGAGTTACAGATAGGTCAGTGGAAGGGGGCCTCTCAACCGACACAAGTCCCCTGGGGGTTGTAGAGAAGCTAACCGGAGTGACCTAGTGTATAAAGGAAGCACACCGTAGGGGGCCGGTAGGGAGCTTTGGGTTTGGGACCCCTTAGAGCAGTGGTTCCCAATCTTCCTAATGCTGCCACCCTTTCATACAGTTCTTCATGTGGTGACCTTCAACCATAACATTATTGTCATCGCTGCTCCATCACTGTCATTTTGCTACTGTTATGAATCGTCATGTAAATATATGATAGACAGGATGTATTTTCATTGTTATAAATTGAACATAATGAAAGCATCATGATTCATCAATAATTCAAAATTCATCATAATTCAAAAATAATTATATATTGTGAAATATTTATTTCTAATTACAAACAAATGAAATTTGTCTTGAAGCCTGGGTCACAGTCTTCACACTGGGTACTCATATGTGGGCGTATCTGCATGTGGGCGGACCCACCTGGAGATGGACAGAGGAGCCGTGTCTCGGTTCCTAAGAAATATGTGTTTTCCGATGGTCTCAACCCCTGTGAAAGGGGCATTTGACCCCCCAAAGGGGTCGCGACCCACAGGTTGAGAACCACTGCCTTAGAGGGCGCGGTGGGATTTGAAGGAGCTCCCCAAGAAGGTGGAGAAGAAATTTGGGTTGGTTCCACATCTCTGAGAAGAGTGCGGTTTCTTGGCGGTCTGGGCGTTTAGGAGACAATGGGAAAGCTCAGTTTGAAGGGATCAGAGATGGAGCTCGCCATGGTGAAGCTGAGTGATGGGAGGTTTAGGAAGAGGCGGGTGAGATGGCCGGGCTGGGAGGGAACGGAAGTGCAGGGTAGCAATTGGGCAGAGATTCACGCTGATTTCTCACATCCCTGCTTCACCCATCTATCTGGTTGCAGGACTTTGGTCAGTTATTTGTCTGGTACTTGGTCTGCAGAAAAGGGGGAGGTGATAGTACCATCTTCCTTCCAGCTCTGTACAAAGAGGTTCCAAAAGTTCATGAAAAAAACTTCATGATCCTTTCATTCTATTTTGGCCATGAACCTTTGGGGGTCCCTCTTCCACGGAGCCTCGGTGGCCCATCAGGAGAACGAGGTGGCGGGCAGTCTGCTTCCACAAAGCTGGGAAGCCCACAGGGACAGTTCTACCCTGAATCAACTTGAAGGCAGACGGTTTGGGAAAGGGTAGGGTAGCTAGCCCTAGGAAACAGACATTTTTCGACATGTGTGTTTGGGAGTAAGATCTAATTCTGATTGGAGAATTCATGGCAAGTGCCCACTCCTAGACCACAACAGGTTTTTAGAGCACTGCTGTGCGTGGGGAGCGAATCAAGCATATACAGAGTTTAGCACAGTGCATGGAAGAGAAAGAGAGATTCTGTGAATGGGAGCGGGTATCAGAGGTAGAGAAGATCGGGGTCTGTTTCTGGGATGAGAGGAATCTCTGAACATCGTGGAAAAAGCAAACCACTGCCAACCAGGTCTGCTGCACGTTAGCTTAAAATTGCTGAGTATTTACCGTGTGCCAGGCATGGCCCTAAGTGTTTTCCATGTGTGATTTTACTTATTCTTCACCACAACCTTAGAGACAGGCAGTATAAGTCTCCTCACACGGAGAAGCAGAAATACAGAAAGCTTCGGTCATTGGTCTAGAGCAGTGGTTCTCAACCTTACAAGTGCCGCAACCCTTTAATACAGTTCCTCATGTTGTGGTGACCTCCAACCATAACATTATTTTCATTGCTACTTCATAACTGTCATTTTGATACTGTTGTGAATTGGACCACCCCTGTGAAAGGGTCATTCGACCCCCAAAAGGGTCGCGACCCACAGGTTGAGAACCGCTGGTCTACAGTCACACAGTCAGTGAGCAGCCGATCTTGGATCTGGACTCCAGCACTTGGTTTTAGGAGTAGGAATTCCACACCCTGGAATCTTGCTTCTCGTCAGCTTAAATAAATAAATGTCAGGCATCTAGGGATCCAGGAGAGAACACTGATGCATGGAGTTCATAGCATGGCATGGTGGTGTGTCTCGGGCTTCAGCACGCTCCAGAACTTCCCAGGGAGATGACTTAAAATGCTTACTTCTTGGCCCTATCCCTAGAAAGCCTGGCGCAGTGGTGGCAATGGTGGAGGGAGGGAGGGAAAGAGGCAGTAGAGGCAGGCCTTTGTATATTTAAGCAGCTCCTTAAGTTGAAGTGCAGGTGGTCTGGAGGTAGGTTCTAAGTCAGGGAGAGTACAGGAATCATTCGATGGCTGGCAGGGAGTGTGCACCACCATGCAAGTAGTACCCTCAGAATGGCCAGGCTCCAGAGGGAGGAGATCTAAGCAGGGCAATGAGCAGTGGCAAGGTATCGTTGGACCTTGGCTTTAGAGGCGTTTGAACATCTCTCTACTCTGCTCTCTTTGGAAGCTATATAGTAGGTTGGACGGTGGTCCCTAAGGAGATGCCATGCCTAAAGACCTAAGACCTACAGATATGACCCTCTTTGGAAAAAGGGTCATTGCAGATGTAACAAGCTTGGGATCTTGAGATGAGATCAGGTTAGGTGGTCAGGTAGGCACTGGATCCCAGTATCCAAGTGTCCTTGTAAGAGACATGCAGAACAGACACACAGAGAACAGGAGGAGGTCATGTGAAGATGGAAGCAAACATGAGAGTTGTGTAACCACAGCCAAGCGATGCCTAGAGCCCCAAGAAGATTCAAGCTGCAAAAGGAAGAATTCTGCTCTAGAGTTTTTGAAGGAGGGCAGCTCTGTTAACACCGTGATGTTGTACCTCTGTGAGATACCTCTTTACGATCTTTTAAGCTATCTAGCTTGTGGTTATTTGTTTCAACGGCTCTAGGAAACCGATGTTAGGGTTTTCATCCTACTTCACACCTTCTGCCCCGGGAAGGTCTCTGTCAGCTGTGGTTCGCTGTGCCTGAGTTATGCTTGCTGAATTCCCAGCCAGGACAAGGCCGGGGAGGACAAAGTTCAGCTGTTAGTGACAGTGCCATAACCTTGGTGAACTTGCCACTTCTTTTTGGGTGGAGGATTCTAAGAAGTCCAGTCTCAGGGGCTTTGGCTATTAAAGCTCATCTAGGTCAAGCTTCATATTTTACAAACAGGGATGTCAAGAACTATCAAGGGTAAATACTAGCCCAAGGTCAGCTAGTGAGTTGGTAGTTGGTAGAGCCAGGACCGCTGTCTAGAGAACAAATCTCCTGATGCACGTTTTTAAAAATGTTATTTATTTTTATCATTGTGAAGATATAGCACAATATTTGTCAATTCAACCTCTTTACGGTGATATTAATTTCAGTAACCATGTGGTACAACCATTCCCCTTAAGTGGCAGCAAATGTCCCGTCATCATAAACAGAAATGCACTGCTTCCCAAGTAATCGCTCCACTTCTTCTCCTCCCTCTCACTCCTGTTAACCATGTATATATATATTTGCTATTCTTGCATTTCATATCAGTGAGATAATAGGGGTACCCATGGATCATAAGGTAGACTTGCTGTGAAGCCCTGGTTCATATACTGTTACTTTAATTCTATTCCCAAAGAGCCAATTCTCTCTAACATCTTTGCTTGGCAGCCTTCTTATCTCGGCTCGCCATGTGGTTAGTGACTTTTGACCTCTGGCTTGAAGACTCATTCAGTTCTCTTCCCCGTAGCGGAGTCTTCTGCTCTGCAGGCTGAGCTGTCTTCGGAAGCCGCCATCTAAAATGCAGAAGTTGGCCATCTGTAGAACGGACAGTCCTGGCTGTGGTCTGTGAAACACCAAATCTTGGAGAAGTGTAGCTTTAGAAAGGTTATTAATACTTCCTTCGTCCACGTGCCTTGGTGACTTTCTGCAAGCTAGAAGGAAAAGGCAGTGGAGGCAGCTTCCTTCTCATCTGAAGCCTCCCCACGCCTCCTTCTTGGGGAACCCCTGAGCTAGCAGAACGCGGCCAGTATGGGGATAGTCCTTGTCTTCAAACTGGAGTTCCAGGCACGCCACTAACCAGAGGACAGATTCCTTGTCTGGAGGGAGAACTCAGGGCAGAGCAGAGCTTCCACTGGAGAAATCGGGATGTAAATCGTGTGGACAAATGGGTTTTAAGAGCTTGCTACTTGAATGGCATTAGGTTAGGTGCTGAAATAGGAGTGAGAGGGGGTGAGGTTGGAGCATTGGCTTTCAACACGGGGTGCACACTGAATCCCCTAGGGAGTGTGTCCTTCAATCCCAATGCTTAGACTGCATCTCACATGAGGCAAAACAGAAAATCTGGGGATGGAGACAGGAATCTTTTAAAGATCTCCAGGCAGAGGTATTTGTTTTTTAAAGCCCTTCAGTAATTCTAATGGGCAGCCATAAAACCATGGACTTGGTGTTGTATTGTACTTTCTGGTATCTTGCTCCGCGGTGACCCAGGGAAAAGCAGCATCAACATTACTTGTGAGAAATGCAGAATCTCAGGCCTCACCTCTGCGGAGCACTTTTGAAGTAAGTCTAAGTCCTCTGAGAATTTGCAGATGATCAGGCTTCAGCAGTGGCTCTACCCAGGTGCAGAGCAGAGCCAATGATTAGTGTGCATGCCATTCCACTCTTCATTACCTCTCTTTGGCAGAGCTTAACTCTGGGGCTAGTTTGCAAAGAACTCAGCAATTTCCTCTTTTCTCTTTTTCTTTTGCTCAACATGTTTTTTTCTTCTTTGAACCACGTCGCTGTTGTTACCGAATCAGTTCCAGCCCATAGCGACTCTTTGCTCAACAGAAAACCCTGAACAGTCCTGTGCCACCCTTACAGTCGTTCCTCTGACTGAGCCCATTGTTGCAGCATGGCGTCCATCCATCTTGTTTAGGGCCTTCCTCTTTTTTGGTGCCCTGCTCCTTCACGAAGCATGATATTCTCTAGGGACTTCTCTCCCCTGACAACATGTACAAAGTACAGGAGGCGAAGTACCACCATCCTGGCCTCTAAGAGCATTCTGACCATATGCCTTCCAAGATATATTTGTTTGTTCTTTTGGCAGTCCACGGTACTTTCAATATTCTTCCCAGGACCATAATTCAAATGTATTAAGTCTTCAATCTTCCTTATTCAATGTCCAACTTTCACATGCAGATGAGGTGGTAGAAAAATACCATGGCTTGGGTCAGGAGCACCTTAGTCCTCAAAGTAACGCCCTGTTTTCCAACACTCTAAAGAGTTCTTGTGCAGTAGATTTACCCAATGCAAAGCACCCTCTGATCTCTTGACCGCTGCTTTCAGGAGTATTGCTTGGGGATCTAAGCAAGAGGCAATCCTTGACAACTTCAGTCTTGTATCCATTTCTCATGAGGATTTTGGGCTTCTTCACGTTGATTTGTAAACCACACTGAAGGCTGCAATCCTTAGTCTTCATCATCAAGTGCCTCAAGTCCTCCTCACTCTCAGCAAGCAATGTGTAACACCTGCAGAGCATAGGTGCTAATAAGCCTTCCTCCAATCCTGATGTCATATTATTTTTCATATAAACCAGGCTATATGATTATTTGCTCAGTAGACAGATCGAGTAAGTATGGTGAAAGGATACAAATCGTCAAGCCTTTCAGTATTCCCCTGTTCTGGTTGCACAACTGTCTCTTGATCCATGTACAAGTTCAGCATGAGCACAACGAAGTGTTCTGGAATTCCCATTCTTCTCAAGGCTGTCCATCATTTGTTATGATCTCCAGGCATCCTCAAACTAGGGCCCATGGGCCACATGTGGCCCGCCGAGGACATTTATCCGGCCCGCCGAGTGGTTTGCCCCGTTTGTTTTTTTACTTCAAAATAAGATACGTGCAGTGTACATAAGAATTTGTTCATAGTTTTTTTTTAACTATAGTCTGGCCCTCCAATGGGTCTAAGGGACAGTGAACTGGACCCCTGTTTTAAAAGTTTGAGGACCCCTGACACAGTTGAATGCCTTGGAATAGTCAATAAAAGACTATCTTTCTGGTATTCTTTGCTTTCAGGAAAGATCCATCTGACATCTGCAATGATATGGTATGATCTTCAGCAAAATTTTATTTGCATATGGTATCAGTAATATTGATTTACTGTCTGGCCTAAATCTCTGGCAGCTCCTTGTCAATGGTATCAGTAGTATTGTTTTACTGTTTGAGCATTCTGTTGGGTCACCTTTCTTTAGATTGGGTACAAATGTGGATCTCTTCCAGTCAGTTGGCCAAGTAGCTGTCTTTCAAATTTCCTGGCACCAATGAGTGAATGATTCCAGTGCCTCATCAGCTTGTTGAAACATTTCAATTGGTATTCCATCAATTCCTGGAGCAGTGTTTTTGGCTAATGCTTTCAGTGCAGCTTGAATTTCTTCCTCAGTGCCAGTGGTTCTTGCTCATATGGCACCTCCTGAAATGGTGTAATGTTGATGTATTAGTCTGGGTACCTCTTGCAGGAAGTCTGCCTTGCAAGCTGAAGCAGGGAACTACTAAGGCAGCTGCACCCTGGTGCGACCATCACAAAGCAAGAGACCCGAGAACTAGAAAGACGAGGCTCATTGAGCCATTTATCTCTCCACCTTTCAATTAATCCCACATGTGTTTATCAGCCAGGTTGACACAATAAACTAACTAACTCAGTTGACCAGTGGGGTATTTTTTGGTACAGTGACTGTGCATTCTTTGCATCTTCTTTTTATGCTTCCTGCACCATTCAATATTTTGCCCATAGAATATTTCAATATTTGAATGTTTCCTTCAGCTCTTTCAGTTTAAGATGTGCTGAGCATGTTCTTCCTTTTTGGTTTTCTATCTCTAGGTCTTTGCACATTTCATTATAATATTTGGCTTTGGCTTCTGGACCTGCCCTTTCTGCTCAGCTTTGACTTCGTCATTTCTTCCATTTGCCTTTGCTACTCTATGATTAATAGCAAGTTTCAGAGTCTCTTCTGACATGCACTTTGATCTCTTCTTTCTTTCTTGACTTTTTAATGACCTTTTGCTCTCTTGGTGTATGATGCTCTTGATGTTCTCCCACAGTTCATCAGGGCTTCTGTCATTAGTGTTCGATGCATCCAATCTATGTTTGAGATGTTCAGGTGGCATAAACTCAAGGTTGTATTTTGGCTCTCGTGGATTTGTTTTAATTATCTTGCTTTAACCTGAACTTACAGATCAACAATTGATGCTCTACTCCACAGTTGGCCTCTGGCTGCTAATATTGAGCTTCTCCAGTGACTCTTCACACAGGTGTAATCAATTTGATTTATTTGTATTCCATCTGGAGACGTCCATGTGTAGAGTCACTGTTTGTGTTGTTGAAAAAAGGTATTTCCTATGAACAAGTCATTGGTCCTGTAAAATTCTATCATGTGATCTTGGCTTCGTTTCTATTACCAAGACAGTATTTTCCAACTACAGTTCTTTTCCTCTTTGTTTCCAACTTTTGCATTCTAATCACCAGTCATTACCAATGCATCTTGATATCATGTTTGATCAATTTCAGACTGAAGATATTAGAATGCTTCAATTTCCTCAGTACTAGCTTTTGTGGTTGATGCATAAACTTGAATAATAGGTGTATTAATTGGATTTCCTTGTATGTAAATAGATATAAGCCTATCATAGGCAATGTTGTACTTCAAGATAGATCTTGAAATGTCCTTTTTGCCAATGAACACCATGTCCTTCCTCTTGACGGTGTCATTCCCAACATAGTAAGCCATATGGTTTTCTTTCTTCTTCTTTTTTTCATCATTTTATTGGGGTCTCGTTCAACTCTTATCACAATCCATATGCCATAGGGTTTTCTGATTCAAAATGTCCACTATTAGTCCATTTCAGCTCACTAATGTCTCGGATTTCATCTTGATGTGTTCCATTTCATTTTTTATGATTTCCAATTTTACTAAATTCGTACTTAGTACATTCCACATTCTGATTTTTAGTAGATTTTGCAGCGGTTTCTTCTCATTTTGAGTTGTGTCCTATCAGCAAATGAAGACCCCCGAAGGCTATACTCTCATAGGCTTTCCTCCATTCACATCACCATGGTGGGCTCTACTTTGAGAAGGCTCCTCCTTCTCAATCACATTCCGAGTGCCTTCCGACCCCATGGGCTTGTCCTCAGGCACCATCTCTGACAAAGTTCTGTTTCCGTTTATAAGGCTTTCCTTATCTGACATTGTTTCCATTCTATGCATAAAGTTATCAAGGGCTACTTCCTGTGAAGTCCACAGCCTATTCCTTCTTCATAGTCTGTTCTTAGTCAGGAAGCTCTGCGGAAGTCTGTTCGGCTTTGGGTGACCCTGCTGCCATTTGAAATACCAGTGACGTAGCTTTCAGCATCACAGCAACACACAAAGTATTTAAGTACTTTTAAATATTTAAGTACAACACAAGGTGTGACAAACTGGCAGACAAGTAGTGGGTTGCTGTTGGGCACTGTCAAGTAGGTTCTGATCCATAACAGCCCTATTCAAGACAGAACGAAACCCTGTCCAGTTGTGTGCCATAAGTAGCCTAGGGTGACATCTCACCTTCTACTCCATCTCCTCTTCTCAAAACCAAACTCACGGCCAAGGAGTCTTTCTTTTGCTTCCCTGGGTCCCCCAGTGTCCAGCTGGTCCAATGGATTTGCCTTCTCTTGTCATCTCATTTCAGCCTGAGCACTCTTGTCTCCCTGGCTCCAAGATTTCATTTGGTCCAGGGGTCACTGTAGCAGTCAGCGCTTGTGGGGCAGAATACCTCTCTTTTTAGTAGCCTGTCCTTTTCAACGTTGGTTTGTTCTGAAAGCAATGGGCTGTGATGATGGTTCATGTGATGGTTCATATGATGGTCCTTACATTTAATGAAATGTGTTCACTGGGGACTCATATCTTTTCTTGCTTTATCTCTACCATTCTTTCTAAAATAATTGTTAAGTCCTAAGTTCTTAGAGATCTCAGTCCACAGCTATCTGTAGAAGAATTTTGATCCTAGTAATTAAGACTGACAGACCTTTGCATACAAGGAAGGGTCCTGATTCTTCATCTCAACTGTTCTACAGACATGGATGAAGTGCATCAATTGTTCCAAAGAGCTGCTGATGTGTTAACGCCTTCCACTTAATGAAGACAATTTAGCAACATGGCAATCTAGAAACGATGCTAAGTTTTTCCAAGCAAAGCGAATTAGTGATATTCTAATGGACGGTACAAGTTTCAACATCAACTACTAACATTTGCATGGGTGTTTTGGAAGGCTTAAATTCACTTATGAACCACAAAGATTGTATTACAAATAAGAGTGTCAGTACGAAAGGCTATCCAGGAATTTAAAACATCTTAGAGTCACAGAACTAAGTAATAAATACCAAGCTTTATCAAAAGCAGTGACAATTATCTCTGAATGCTGATTTGTGGTTAAGCACTCTCATTTCTATTCTCAGCTCCAACACTGACTCATTATATGGCTTGAGCAAGTCACTTAACGTCTTTGCATTTTATCCTTATCTGCATATTTATTCCATATGAAAAATGGCAATGAAAATACTTTGTAAATAGAGGAATAGGATTTATTGAGCAACTGCTCTGTGTTCATATACTAGTTGGTTTATATATATTATTTCATTCATTCAATAAATACTTGAGCACCCACAATATATAGAATGATGTGCCTGGTCTCAAGAGTAAACTGAGTACAAAACAGAGCTCTTGCTCTCTAGAAGCTTAAATACCAGTGGACAGAGAGATCATGAGAAAACAAATACCTAAGGGAGACTCTCAAATAGTGCAACATGCTATGTGGATAACCGAACAAGATACTGCGACCTGTGGGCAGAATTACCTTAGGTAAGGTGGGCTCTCCAGAAGGTGACGTTGCAGTTGGGACCCAAATAAGGAAAATGCGCCTGCAGAGTCCATGTGACAATATATCTGGAGAAGAGCTCCACACAGACAGTGAGTGCAAAGGTTCTGATGCAGGTAGGAGCTCAGACTATTTGGAAGAGTGACTGGGTGAGGGGTGGGAAGCTCCAAAGAGTGGCCATTGAGTAAAGTGAGAGAGAGAGGTAGGGAGGAGCCACGGCACAAGTGGTCTCTTGGTCTCTGGTAAGGTGTTTGGGTTTCATTTCAAGTGCAACAAGAACCAGCAGAATGATATGACCTGATTTACATTTTGTCTTCAAAATCATAGTAAGAAGACATAAGATTGGAAGCAGAAATGAGTCGGGTGAAAGCAGCAAGCTTTTTCTGTAAAAGGTCAGATAATCTTTTAAGCTTTGCATGGCCCGTAAGATCTCTGTCTTGATAAACAAGCAGCCATCTAGCTGAGAAGCAACAAAGCCCACATGGAAGAAGCACACCAGCCTGTGTGATCATGAGGTGTTGATGGGATCAAGTATCAGGCATCTAAGACCCAGAACAAAATCATACCCAAGGTCAATAGGGGGTGGGGCATGGAGTGGAGACCCAATGCCCATCTGTAGACATCCCCCTACAGAGAGGTCACAGGGAAGAGATGAGCCAGTCAGGGTGTAGTATAGCACTGATGAAACAAACCACTTTCCTCTAGTTCTTTGGTGCTTCCTTCCCCCCACTATCATGACCTCAATTATACCTTACAAATTGGATTAGACCAGAACATGCACACTGCTATAGACAATAGCCTGCAACACAGAAAATCCAGGATAGATAAACCCCTCCAGGACCAACAATGAGAGTAGTGATACCGGGAGGATTGGTGGGGGGGTGGGGGGGAGTCAATCACAAGGATCAAAACCCCCTCCCAGGGTGACAAACAAGTGGGTGAGGGGTGACGGAGGATGATGTAAGATATGAAAACAATAATTTATGACTTATCAAGGGTTCGTGAGGGAGGGCAGGGAGGGAGGGGGAAGAAAAGGAGAGCAGATATCAGGGGCTCAAGTGGGAAGAGAAAGCTTTGAAAATGATGATGGCGGCATATGTGCACATGTGCTCGACACACAGGATGAATGTGTGGTTTGTGGTAAGAGATGTGAGAGCCCCCAATAAAAGTATTTAATAAAAAACATCTCTGTCTCACATATTCTATTGTTTGTTCTCTCTCTTTAATTTTGTTCAACAACACTTTTAAAGCTGTAAAAAGAAGTCTAAGTTCTTGGGCCATATAAAAATCAGTATATGCCTGATTTGACCAGCCGAGCTGGGAAGTAGTTTGCTGTTGTTGTTTGTCCTGTTGAGACGATTTCAACTCATAGCAATCCTGTATGAGAGAGGAGAACTGCTGGAACCATGATGTCCAATTGTGAGGATTTTTGTTTTCGTACAGTTGAGGTGTACACCATAGTGAAAGTGCTCATTGGTCTTCATCAGCAAGCACTTCAAGTCTTGTTCACTTTTAGCAAGCAAGGGTCCTGCATGTTGACCCTTGTTACTAAGCCTTCCTCCACTGCTGACATTGCACTTCATGTAGTTCAGCTTCTCAGATGCTTGGCTTAGAAAACAGATTGAATTAGTCTGATGAAACGATACAATCCCGGTGCACACGCTTCCTGATTGTAAACCATGCAGTATCCCCTTGTTCTGTAGGAATAACTGCTTTGGGTCTATGTACAGGTTCCACATGAGCACAATGATATGTTCTGGAATTCCCATACTTTGCCACGTTATCCGTAACTTGTTCTGGTGCACACAATAACACATAGGTAAACATCTCTCTGGTGTTCTCTGCTCTCAGGGGGGAGGTTTCCTTGTACTTCAGTCTACAATCAACACTCATGGAAACAGCAGTTAGGACATCAAATGACATGTTGCATTGGCCCAATCTGGTATACAAGACTTCTTGAGCTGTAAAAGAGTAAACACGTCATTTTCAAGATTAAAGTGCCCTTGACCCAAGTCATGGTATCTTCAGTCACCTCATATCCGTGTAATATCTGAACAACGAATAAGGAAGACCAAAGAATAATGGCTGCATTTCAGTATGAGTGAGGAATATGGAATCTACCGTGGACTGCCAGAAGAACAGGAGCCCTAGTGGCACCGTGGTTAAGCACTTGGCTACGGACCAGAAGGTCATCAATTCAAACCTATCCGCCATTCCTCAGGAGGGCGAGGGGTCGTCTGCTTCAGTAAAGATCTACAGCCTTAAAGACCCCATTCAGTCCTACTCTGCTCTTCTTTGTCCTATAGTCATTCTGAGTCAGAACTGACCGAAGGGAAGTGGATTTGGGTTTGTTGTTTGGTTGTTGCCAGAACAAACAAGTACATTGTGCACAACGTTCAGCCAAAATGCTCCTGAGTAGCCAGGGTGGCAAGACTTCATATCGAGTCCTTTGCACATGTTATCGGGAAGGACTGATCCCTGGAGAAGGACCTCATGCTAGGTAGAGAGTTAGTGAAAAAGAGGAAGCCTCGCAATGAGAAAGGTTGACACTGGCTGCAAAGAAGGGCTCTCACGTAGCTGGGATCCTGAGGGTGGTGTAGGACCATGCACCGTTTTGGTGTGTTGTATATAGGGCCATTAAGAGTGAGAACTGACAGGCAGGCACCTAACAACAACAACAACAAGCAAACTTTACAGGAGCAGACTGATTGCTAGTTCTTTTCTCCACACAGAGTGGCTGCTGGGTTTGGACCGCTGACGCTTAGTTAGCAGTCAAGGATTTCATCTTTGAGCCACCACGTCAACCTGCTGCTGCCTTTGAGGTGGGTCTGACTCAAAGTGACCCCAGGTGACAGAGTAACGCTGGCCCATAGGGGTTCCCAGGCTGTAGATCTTTACAGAGGCAGACTGCCCCATCTGAGCGGCTGGCTGGTGGGGTCAAACCACCGACCTTTCAGTTAGCAGATGAGCATTTAGCCACT
This sequence comes from Echinops telfairi, assembly GCF_000313985.2. Taxonomy (NCBI): domain Eukaryota; kingdom Metazoa; phylum Chordata; class Mammalia; order Afrosoricida; family Tenrecidae; genus Echinops; species Echinops telfairi. The sequence goes on from NW_022103915.1 coordinate 30,281,916, forward strand.
GCGGCACGAAAGCATCTCAATCCGAAAAGCAGTAGAAGACTGGGCTTTCCACTCCACTAAGTAAGTACAGTCTCCGAAACCCACAGGGGGTCATGGTGTGACAGCATTGACTTCACCGCAAGGAGTTGAGAATTAGCATATATTTGGGACCCAGTGCTGATCCGATGTGCTGATGAACTGTGGAGGCAGGAAAGGAGGAAAAGAGGAAACAAGAATTGCCTCAGTGACTGGGTCAAAGGTGGTGTCTTTTACTGAGATGGGGAAGCCGCGGATTGGGGAGTTAAGGATGAGTTGCCTATTAGTCATCCAAGGGGTGATGTCCAGTAGGGAGCTCGATATAGAGTCTGGAACTGAGGTCAGGGCTGGAGGCATTTTGGGGGGTTATTGGCCTATGGATGGCATGTAAAGTCCTAGGACTGGATGAAATCGCTTAGAAGCTGCAGGGACTTTGGGGAACCAGGTCCTAGGGGTGGGGGCGAAGCCCAGGACTCAAAAGAAAAGCAAAAACCAAAGACACAAATGAGACTCACTCCCTGGGGCAAAGGGTATGACATAAAACAAATACAGGTCTCTGGTGTCTTCATAGAACCATCTTGCAATAGCGTTTTAAGCGTGCACTGGGAGTGGGACAGCACGTAGGCTGGGTGGGGACAGGTGCTTTTGCACTGGAGTGAGGGCAGCCTCAAGCCTAGCTGGAGGCCTGGTGAAAGCAGTGTGGGGAGAGGTCCCCTGTGCTGCCCAGGTCTCCCAGTCATGGGCCCACCTAGCAACAAGCTTCAAATGCAGGTTTTAAGTAAGAGCTTCTGATTCACTGTCTGGGGTGAGGTGTGTTTGAAACATGTTCCTTCTAAGACAGACTAAAAGTTGAGAAACCTGTGGTTTGGGGATGGACTGGGTAGAGGGTGTGTCTGGTGACGTCTCTTCGCCTCCAGAGGCTCTGGTGGATCAGGAATCTGAGGTGGGTCTGCCTGGGGGAAGTTTCCGGATGACAGGGTGGCAGGGGACTGCTGGGCCAGGAGAAGCATCAGCTGTAGAAGTGGGACACCTTCCATAATTCTCCAACTCGAATGGAAGCTTTTCTCCCAGACAGATGTAAAATGTACCTTCTTCCATGGCGAAGCAGAGTTTCGGTTTCCTGGGGGCAGCTCCTCTACCTACCACTCGCTCAAAACACAGCTTTCAAGCCAAGTCCTAGTCCTAGCGCCCCCCTGGGAGGACAAAGCAGAACTGCCTTACAGGGTTTCCAAGGCTGAGTATCTTTCTCCGGCAGGGGGTTGGTCAGTTCTCAGCACCAATCTTTTGGTTCATCACTCAGCTACTAACTACTTCGACACCAGGGGTTCCTAGGGGAACTTTTTTCTTCTTCCTGTGTCCTTATGTGGAAACAAGACCATTTCCCAAGGAAAGGAAGTTGTGCCTACACTTCAATAAAATACATTTGTTTGAAACCAGCTATGGACAAAGGAAGGTATTTGCCATTGAGTATTCTGCTAGGAGGAAGCAGTCCTGCGTTCACTAAGTGCCAGTAACTCTATTAGGTTCTGAAGATAAAGCATGAAACTAAATAGACAAAAATTCCTGCCCTCACAAAATGGACAGGCAAATTAGGAGAGAGATTAATACCAACCAAACCCGTCACTGCCATCAAGCTGATTCCGACTCATCGGGATCTGAGAAGGCAGCGCAGAACTGCCTTTGTGGGGGTCTGAGACGAACTCTTTATGAGTCCCACAGGGCCACTGCTGAACTTGTAGTTAGAAGCCCAATGCATAAGCACTACACCACCAGGGCTCCTCACAGATTTATAAAGTAGATAAATCAGGAAACCGTACTTTATGGAACTAGCTTAACTGACTGATAGAGTAAGTAAAATGCTACATTTGATAGTAGCATATGCTAAGGAGAAAAATCCCAAGCAGGGAAGGAAAAAAAAAAAAAAAAGGAAATTCTGTGGGCCGAGAAGTGGGACAAGAAAGAATTTGAGCCTGGTGACATAGGAAAGTCTCCGAGTCCTTCTCTGCCAGCGAAGAAAGAACTCCTTCCTACAGAAGCTTCACTTCAGACTGACTCTGTCCTTTTCAGCAAAGGGACTATGGAGACCAAGTTTAGACTCTCAGAACCCAGTTTCCTCCTCTGTAAAACAAGCAAGCTTGTCCAGCCTATTCCACACGGTTTTTTGAAAATATCAAATGTGATCATTCATATATGCGAAAAATATTTTAAAACTTAGGTCGTTTTGTATCCCTGCTCGCAGGTATCTCATATATGGGCAGCAAATCTCTGGTCAGAACTTCAGACCAGAAAGTAACCACTCCTACTGATTCTCGGCATCGGCAGCGATCATGAGTAGACACCAGGAGTTAAGATCAACCCAATGGCAACTGCTCTTTGTAGTTGTTGCTTTATTGAATGGATTAGCAGTCTCATTTCAGGCTTGTGGGGCAGGCACCTGGGTGGACACTGTACGGACTAGATAGGGTGCCTTGCATTCCCTGGCAGCTCCTGGATGTCCCAGTAACAGCCGAGACATCAAGAAGCTTGAGAGGATCTCAAGAAACAGAGAGAGGAGAAATTATTAGACCAGGGATAACATAAACTAAATGTTCCCAAAGTGGGCAACTCGTATAAAAATAATTATTACCTGGTATTTGTCACATTTAAAAATGGTTTGCAGTGCTTTTGTTTGGTTTACATGTTTGTTCTTATTTTGTTTGTGGGATCTTATTTCCAGAAAATGAACTAGCAGGACTGAAGCAGTTATACGCACAAAACAATCAGTCAATTTACCTGGGGCAGATAGTCCATTTTCTGGGTAGATAATAAACATAGTCAAAGTGGATAATGATTGCAAATATAGGCTGTTGTGTAGTCTATATTCATCTTTGTATCTTTTTTTGCCCTGAATACTTGATAGCATCTTCCAAAGGCTCGCAAAATCAACAAATGTGGTTGGTGGGTCTGCTTGGTTTATGTCTGGCACACAGTTAAGTACTTAATAAGCATTGTTAAATGTATGGACAAGAGATTACTGGTGTATTTGCTTACTATGGGCCGGCCAATCCAATACCCTACGTGTTTGGGCTTTGAAAGCACATAAAATATCTCTGTCCCCTGGCAATGCATATCTGGTACACCCATTTATAGTTCTCAGATTGGACTATAACTCGATGTTTGCTTGTTTTTTCATTCAATTCAATGACAACAGTCAACTTGAGTGGGGTGGGGGGAGGCAGGCTTTAAAAATTGATAGAAAAATCTTCCCATTCCATTTTCCACGAACGTTGTGAATTATTCTCTTATAACCTAGCATAATAGACGCTCAATGTTCTTTACAATTTTTATTAAATGATCATTTTATTGGGGCCTCTTACAGCTCATAACAATCCACACATCAATTGTATCAAGCGTATTTGTACATATGTTGCCATTATTATTTTCCAGACGATTACTTTCTAGTGAGCCCTGGTATCAGCTCTTTTTTCCCTCCCTCCCCAACTCAATGTTGACTCAATAAATAAAATGCACATTCCGGATGCCAAATAGTTACTCCAGTCCTAATAACCTTCTGGCCCGCTCCCATCCACCAGGGGACACCTTCTTCTGAGTCCCCCCTTCGCCCAACGACCAAGTTGGAAAGTTTCCACTCAGCTCCCCAAAGTTTCTACTCCTTCCCCACGTCCCAGCCGTCACCAAGGCCGACGGCCCAGGGCAGAGCGGCGCAGCAACTGGCAAGGCCTCGCCCGGCGGCCAGTGGGTGGACGCAGCCAAGAGCCTTGTGGCCGTTCCCCATTGGGACTTGGTTGCTATGGCATCACCGACTTTCAAGCTGCCGCACACGACTTCCGGCGGGTTCAAGGAGAATTGTTTCCGGGGCTGCCCATACTTGCCATGGCCGCCTCAGAAGTTACTAAGCTCCGCGAAGTCAGACTTTTGCCACTACCTTTGACTCATTCTTCTTTCACGGCTTTAGCTTGTGGTCCTGACGCGTTTCCGACTTTCCTTTGGAATTTCCAGAGGGGTTCCGATACACGCGCAGCTTTCTTTGCCAGCTTCCAAGATGGCGCTGGCGGCATCGGCGGGTCAGAGGTCAGTCACGTGGGCCGCCCCAGTTCCGGCGCGGTGGCGGCCCCGGCTGGCGAGCGCGTCTCCGGCACCATGTCTGGTCTGTGTGGCCTACGAGCGCGGCGTGGCCGCGGCCCGTTGGCGTGGCTGCTCCTGCTCCTGCTCGGCCCCGGCTCGGTCCTCGCCATCTCCTTCCATCTGCCCCTGAACTCCCGCAAGTGCCTGCGCGAGGAGATCCACAAGGACCTGCTGGTGACGGGCGCCTACGAGATCACCGACCAGTCTGGGGGCGCCGGCGGCCTGCGCACCCACCTCAAGGTGCGGCCCTGGGCGGCGCGGGGCCGGGAGGGAGGGCTGCCGGCGTGGGCGCGGGGAGGCCCGGGACTGGGAGGCCGCCGGCCGAGGCCGGGGGAGCCCTGGCCTCCCGAGATGGCCCCTGCCCCGCGCCCTCCCGGGTGGCGTCGTCAGGGCGGGGCCGGGCGAGGGCGCCCCGGAAGGGCCACGAGGCGTGGCGACGGGCGAACTGGGCGGCCCCGGCTGCCCGCTAGTCCCCCGGGGAGTCGTCTGCTTGTCGTCTCCGGTCCCCTGAGCTGCATCTCGCTTCTTCAAGGGAGTCTGGATCTTGTGTGTTTGCCGGGGATCGACGGGCCGGGGTGCCCGCTGCAAAGTCGTGGGAGACACTAAAGGTTTCGGTGAAGAATAAAAGCTAGTGTTGGTGGAGCATCTCTTGTAGCATCTGTTGTGTTTCTTCACGAAGATTCCCATCTCCTTCTTTCTTTTTCCTTTTTAATCCCCCTGCCCACCCAATCTCCTTCGTGCACCACCTTGCAGAGTAGGTACTGTTAACCCCAGTCGGCACGAGAGGAAACCGAGGCTCAGAGAAGTGGAATAAACTGGAGTGGAATACCTTTGAGAGCGAGAAGTGCTACAATCTTAGCTCTAGCCCCTGTTTTAGGGTGTCACTCCGGTGATGGGTTGAAGTCAGTTAGTTGGGCGCAGACTGGTCTCAGTCTTGCTCTGGTTCCCAGAGTCTGGATGTGGCCAAGTTTTATCTAAATCCCAACTACACTCTGAGCTGATGACAGCTGCGACCCGAAGCCAGTTTGGTTTCTTTTGCAATCAGGTGAGCCTGGGCTGCTGTCTTAAACGTTAATATAGTGTGATGTTATCAGTCAGGATTTGATATATTCCCCCCCCCCCCCCCACTGGAATCTCTCGTTCATCACAAGCATGGTAGTTTTTATGTTTTCTTTGAGCAGTATATGAGTCTATTCTTAGAGTAAGTAGTATTTGTAAAGAGTACTTCCACGTGTGATCGTAATTTATATCTAAAGTATTGGGACCTGGAGCCAAGCCAGGAGTGTAATTAAGGTAACTAGGGCTCAAGGCGACCATGTGTCTAAGTAAAGACCCGTGTTCTGTAGGCTTTTCAGAGTTGATTGTCCCTAATTAGATATGCGTGGAGGTTAGCAGCCAAGCTCAGGTCTTCTCCATCTTCAGAGCCTGCAGTGTAGAGTCTTTGGCAATGAGGGTTTTTGCCCTGTTTCTTCCACTTCCTACTTTCCCTTGTGAGGACCCTTTGAATATACTGGAACCAGATAATCCGAGATAAACTCCCCATTTTAATATCCTTCATGTAAGATATTAATCATACCTACAAAACCCCTTGCTATGGGAAGTAGCTTCTATAGGTTCAAGCGCTAACCAGACCAAATTCACTGTCATCGAGTCGATGCCGACTCAGAGCGACCCCAGAGGACAGGTTAGAACTGCCCCGCTCTTTACTGGAGTAAGCCTCCACTTTCTCCCGAGGAGCAGCTGGCAGTTTCATACTGCTGGCTTGCAGTTCGTAGCCTAACTCACAAGCACTGCGCCACCATGGCTCCTAGCAGATGCCCGGGAGCCCTGTTCTACCTTCCATCACCTTGTTCCATGTGGGCATTGATCCAGTGATGCTTGTCATCGGAACTTAATTTTTTGCCAAATTTGTAGTTTTCTAATTCTGTTATTCCACTTTGAGATTGGGATAGGATAAGAATTTTATTCATTGAATGATTCATTGAGTTGTAAGTGTGGAAATTGTGTTGGCACATGTTTTGGTGCATATGTGTTCACAACAAAAAGAAGAAAAATGAAAGCATTTACTAATGAAGGCCATTTGATTACTCTAAAGCTTACAGTTTGTATAGGAAAAGCTGACGCATGGGGACATGATAGGACTAGGACCAGGACCGAGTAGAGCTTCCTTTAGCATTTCCAAGGCTGTTGGCATTTTTGGAAGCATACTGCTTTGTCTTTCTCCCAGGATGGGCTGGTGAATTTGAACCACCAACCTCCAGGATAGTGGCCAGGCACTTAACACACTGTACTACGAGGGCTTTTATTGTTATTGGTGTTTTTGCAGAGTTAGCAGTTCTTGCTTCCAGTGAAGTCCAAGGTAGTTTTTAGTATTATGATGAGTTTATTTTTTAGTGCTTTTGATATTCAGTTTCTGGATCAATTTCCTTTGTCTTTATGCTCAAGGGTTGTCTCTTGGGCTCCTGGTTGATTTCTGTGTTCCTTTGACAGCATCCCACCCGCCTTTGACAGCTTTCTTATTTTCTGACATAGCGGCTATTCCTCCAGGGAAGTCCGAGTGCTTTGCGTGGAGACTGGCAGTTGGTGACCACAAGCCTATTGGTGTAAGTTAAACGATACACTGCAGGCCACATCCAGCCCATGACCTTTCCCATAGTGTCTGGTTCCTTTTTTTAAAAAGTGAAAAACAGTAGCTGTCAAGTTGATTCTAATCCATGATGATTGCCTATGGGCCAGTATAGAACTGTGCTCCATCGGGCTTTCAGTGGCTGCTTTGCGGGGGAAGTAGATCACCAGGCTCCACATGACCTTATAGAAGAGTAGAAGTACCTGCTCTGTAGGCTGTAAGTCTTCCTGGAAGCAGACAGAGTGACCCGCCAATGGGTTCAAACACTTCCCTTTTCCGCCCACTTTAGCAGCCCAACGCTAAGCCCACTGCACCAGCAGGGCTGCTCCTGTGAAGATTTAAAACCACTCTCATTGCGTTGATTCTGACTCACAGCCTCAGAAACCCCATGGGATAGTTCTACTTGGCTCTACAAGGTCACTGAGTCCGAATCAACGCAGCATCGATGGGTTCTGGGTAAATAAGACTGTTTTCCTTGGAAGGATCTCTATGAATGTAGTGCCTTGATTAACTGGACTGATTCACTTTCCAATCTACGGACAGGTGTATCTAGTGAATTTCTTATATTGGTGGCCTAGTGGATTATGCTTTGGGCTGCTAACCACAAGGTGAGCTTCAAACCCACTACTCCACAGAAGAAAGAGGAGGCTTTATGATCCTGTAAAGATTTGCAGTCTTGGAAACCCAAAGGGGCAGTTCTACTCTGCACTGTAGGGTGGCTCTGAGCCAGAATCGATGCAGTGGCAGGGAGTTTGAGATTGTAATGGTGTGTTTGCTCATTCCCTCAGATAGCTAGTACATGCCTTGAAGTAGAGACTGACTATACCTTACATATCACTGCAGTACTTGTTTGTAATGCAGCAGGATTTCAGTACAAGAAATGAATGAGCAAATGAACATTGTCTTTCTTCCTTACTCTTTCCTATTCTCAACTCTAGGTATGATGTTCTGGATCCCTTCCAGTTCTTTGAATAGGATGCTGTCTCTTCTTAAATTAGTCTTTGCCTTTATCCCCTTAGGATCCTGGTGGTGTATTGGGTTACTCATTTTGTTTCTAATCACAAGGTTAACGATTCAAAACCACCAGCAGCTCCCTTGGAGAAAGATGAGGTTTTCTACTGAAAGGATTTATCATCTGGAAAACACAGGGGCTGTCGTACTCTGCACGCGGGTCATTATGAGTCACGCTGCCTCGATGGCAGTGAGTTTGGTTTTGGATCTGCTACTCGGAGGAGCTCGGATGGCTATGAGTTGGGCTGTAACCTCCAGAGCAGCAGTTTGAAAGCACCAGCCGCTCCTCTGTGGAAAGATGAGGCTGGCTCCTCCGGTAAAGGTGTGCCGCCTTGGAGGTCCTCTTTGAGGGCACTGAGTCAGAATGAGATGTGCTACTGGAAGCCCTGTTGGCATTTAGGGGGTATATTGTGCTGGACTGCTAATCCCAAGGTCAGTAGGTCGAGAGCAACAGGGGGAGTTCTAGTCTGCCCTGTAGAGTGGCAATGGGTCAGGATTGGCTAGATGGCAGTGAGTGTGGTCTGGTTATATGCTACTCTAAAGAACCGTGGTGGCACTGTCAGGTAACCACTGGACTGCTAACCATGTAGGCATCCCTCTGGGTCTGTTCTGTTGGGTCACATAGGGCACTTTGAGTTAAACATGACCCAACGGAGCAAAAAGCAGCAACAGCATATGCCAGGCACCCAGTCTTTGACTTCTAGGGAGGAACAAAGACACCCCCCCCACCCAAAAAAAAATGGTTTAAAACTGCATAACTGCAACTTCAGGTAGTGATGAGGATTGGAACAAACTGTCCAGCGGTAAACGGAGAACGTGCGATTGATGGAGTAGAATACGATGGAGGGGTGAGAATGAACAGAGAGAATGGGTTGACATGATGCAGAAACTGCTGCAAAGAATCCCTTTTTAGGCCTCCTTTTGGGATGCACTGTGTGTTGAGATTTTCTGTTGAATCCATCCGATAGTCCCCATTTGTACTCATTTCCCAAAATGAGGCTAAGCCAGGCAAAATAATAGCTGATAGACTGTGTTGCACAAAATTGGAGCGGAAAGTATTAACTCATCAGATGAATGTAGAATTTTACAAACGCGCGCGCGCACACACACACACACCCCAGTGTTTCAGGTCCGTGGTAAACCTGTTGTAGGGACTCTAAACCTCCGTGCTCTAGATTTTGAATTGAACAGCACGTTTTCATTAAGCCTAGATGGAACCAGTACTGTTTATTACTTGGGGTGACTATTAATAGTGAACCTTTGATATAAATTAACTTTAGGGATTGCTATGAGTTATTGCCTCAAGGTGATTTATACTTTGGAGATCGATTATAGAAAAAAGGGAAAATTAGAAGAGTTGTCATAATCCTCCCAGAAAGGGGATGGGGAGGCCCATTGTAAAAGCCCATGGCATTTAGAGACCTCTCTTCAGTGGTTATGTGATGATTGGGCCAACTGTTTTCATTGCCCGAGTTCACCAATCTTCCCCCTAACTCAGGATTCATGTTGCTAGCTGGGATTTTTTAATTTGGATGTTAGGCTCACTTTGGCCCCTCGTCCTTCCCAATCGAGTTTATAGCTGGGAAAGTCCAACAGAATTCGAAGAGTTCGACTTTGAGTCAGTCTTCAGCATCCCACAGATGGAGCCTCCAAATTTGAAAGCTGTGATTTGGCAGTCAGGAAAACCATTCGCCATAGGAAAAGACACGTGTGCGATGCTGTAGGCTTCAGTGGTTTTCATCTAATTATTGTTTAATGTGTAGCTGTTACCTTTCCATTTATAATTATTGGCACGGGTATTGGGGGGCATGCTAATTTGGAGAAAATAAAGAAAGGATGCTTGGTGTGCCTCAGAAGAAAGGCCTGGTGATCTGCTTCCAAAAGATCAAAGCACTGAAAATCCTGTGACGCACAGGTCTACGCACCACATGGGGTCGCCCTGAGTGGGAACCCACTCGGTGGCAACTGCTTAGGTGTTGATCTGTGAACCCTTACTTAGGCTTATCTTTTTCTATTGGGAAAAATGTGGCTTTTTCCATTTTATATTTGATGTGACTTGTCCAGTGCAGAAGCCCCGGTGGTGTAGGGGCTACACATTTGGGCTCCTAACCAAAAGGTTAGCAGTTCAATACCACCAACTACAGTGTTGGAAATCCATAAGGGTTGGTCTGTCCTGTTTTATAGGGTCACCATGAGTTGGCAACAACTCAATGGCAGGGAGTGATCATCCAATGCATTTGATACAAATCCACACCAAACTCACCGCCTTCCAATGTATTCCTACCCTTCACCACCTGGTATAGGGTTTTGGAGATAATGTGTACCTTTTTCTTGCTGAGTGGTTGGGTTTGAACTGTCAGCCTTGCGGTTAGTGGCCCAATCCCTTACAGCACCATCAGGGCTCCAACAGGTCATTAAATAGATGGCCCAACACAGAACTCATCTTGTTGGGATATGAACATTTTAAACCTTGAGGGTTTTTTTGTTTTATAAACAAAATTTCTAGCCTTAAGTAAAAACCTGATCTGTGTTCTCTTTTCATAAAAGTACACTATTTTACTTAAACCTTTTTCTTGTTTATTCTGTAGCCATCGGTCGCTGCCTAGCCACCCTATCGGGAAGGGTAGAACTGCCTCTGTGTTTCCAAGACTCTGTTAACGGGAGTTGAAAGCCCCATCTTCCGCCCACAGAGCAGCGGGTCCCTTCTAACTGCCAACCCTGTGGTTGGGGTACAGCTCATGACCACGGTGCCCCGGCCCGCCCCTGCCATGAGTCAGTTCTGACTCTCAGTGACCCTGAACCTCTGTGAACAGCTGCCCACGACTCTCTGTGAAACTAATGGGGATGGAGGGACTGCTTACGGTTTGAGATTGCTGCACCACAGGTTTATGGTGGCTCTTGAAGACTCCCAGTCGAGTTCCAGTTTGTAGGAAAATGGAACCCGTTTATAAGGTAACCTAGTAGAGGGTAGAGACTGCTCTTTTTGTTTCTTTTTTTAAAAAAATCATTTTATTGGGGGCTCATGCAACTCATCACAATCCATACACCAATTGAATCAAGCATGTTTGTACATATGTTGCCATTATTATTTTCCAGAC
>NW_022103915.1:30292890-30333228 GCF_000313985.2 Echinops telfairi
CCCCCCCAAACGGTGCTCTTTCTTGACTGAATTGCCAGCTGGTGGCTGAGGGCGAGCTGCTGTCCGTGCCTGCACAGACAGTAGAGCCCTCTGTGACGTCAGCCAGTTGGCCACCCACCAGAGTTAGGGCTTCCAAACAAGCCTCTGAGTTGAGGAAGGTTGATGTCATCCGCTTTATCCTGTGCCCCCAGCCTAATTGTTCAGCATCACCGTGTGGGAAATCAAGGGACTAGTTGTTAAGAAAGAACAAGGCTGTGCTTGTGCCTAAAAGAGCCATGCTGAAGGTCTTACCGTAAATAACTTGGGAACAGTATGAAAAAAAAACATTTGATCTGGCTTCACCCCCGCTGTAGTATTGTCAGGACGGCAGCTAGCCTTTCTCTCTCATTCTCCTCCCTTCCCCTCTCTTTTCTCACTTTTCTCCTTCCCACCCGCATTCCCTTCGTCAGGCATGCCGCCTGCCTGTGGTAAGTTAACGTGGCAAGTGCTGGTGGAAGCAGGAAGAGGGTTATCTACCCCATTGCCCTATCTGTGCCTGGAAATTTTCCACTTTCAGTTTTCGACACCTGCAGCCTCTTTTCCTTGGTCGTATTTCAGCAGCAATATTGTGCCTTTGCTGAATTGTGTAGGCAATTGGACAGAAAGGAATGTTGCTAAATGCTACTCCTGGCACTTCTGAAACTGACTTTGTTCTGAGGTGAAATCTAGGTGTGATCTTTAGATTTCAGGAACGTCATCAGAAGACCCTGTACTTGCTCTTCTTTGAAAGAGCTGGGTAAAGTCACCGTACGCCCTTGAAATGGGCTTTCAGTCACCAGCGTACTTCCTGCCTGAGCTGCCGGAATGACTTGTGGCATGTTCTCGAAAGGGTTTCCTTTACTGGTGTCTAGTCTAAAACTACTACAGCATCTCGGGTGATTTTGTATGCTGCTGCTTTTTCTTTCGCTCTCCTCATAGTTTTCGAGCTGTAAACCCCAATTTTGGCTTGTAAATTCTTACCAAACGAAGCGCATGGACACACCACTCCAGTCATCATCTCGGCACACACAGTCCTCTGTTCCCACCCCCACCCACATCTAATGTTGGATCCTCTTGCAGTTAGTGTTCGTTGCATTAAAAACTGCACGCTGGCCACCCTGGGGCCCATCTTGGATTCCTTACACGTCCTTGTGCCCAGCTAAAAGTATTATTGGGTGAATACCTGCTCTGGGAGGCATTTTGTTGGCTCCCTGAGAACTTATTTCCCTCTCTGCCCTTTTGGTTTCCGTGCAGCAACCATGCAGCCTCCTGGTTTCCCTCGCTGTAGAATACTGTAGACGCTTGCCGTCCATTAACACTGGTAGGGTGGCAATATGGTTAGTGACTCAAATGCTTATGTGTTCCTGAGTTACCACAGCAGTTATCTTAATAGCACCAATGCTGACAAAAGAACAGTGACATTGGCTGCTTGCTGTATGCCAAAGCTATTTCTGGCTCTTTGTATTAAATTTAATCCTCACATTAACGTTATGAAATATAATTCTTATTCTTATTTTACAATTGAGGCACAGAGAGGTTAAGGAACACAGTTCAGCGGCAGGACTGTGATTTGAGCACCAACCAATGGGTCTGATTGTTGAACCTTCCTTGTTCCTCAAAGTAAGAAAAGGACGGGCCATGTTTAGTCAGCATCTGGAGCTTCTTCGAAGGACCTGCTGCTTAGGAGTGCCTGACTTAGCCATTCAGGAGCTACAGAGTTGACAGGTATCTTTAAAATCACGTGTGGTGTTAGTGGACATCAAGTTGGCCAACTCCTGGTGTCCCCTGTACCACAGACTGGGGTGGTGCACGGTCCTCTGCCATCATTGGGAGGCTCCATCATTCCAGCTCTGTGTACGTGGAGTGTCTTCCAGCCCAGGCAACTCATCTGCTGGCACTGTAGCAAACAGCATAGTCTGTTGTAATCCTTCAGGGCAGCCGTTCTCAACCTGTGGGTTCCGATCCTTTTGGGGGTCAAATGACCCTTTCAGGGGTCGCCCGATTCATCACAGTAGCAAAATGACAGTGATGAAGTAGCAATGAAAATAATGGTATGGCTGGGGGTCACCACCACATGAGGCACTGTGAAAGGCTCATGGCATTAGGGAGGTGGAGCACCACTGCTTTAGGGGTTTTACTGGCTATTTTTGAAAGGAGATTTCCAGGTCTTTCTTCCTAGTCTGTCTTAGTCTGTAAATTCCACTGAAACCGTGTCTACCATGGTGACCTTTGGTATTTGAAATAGTGGTAGCATAGCTTTCAGCACAGACCTGTCATGTACCCCAGTACTTTAATACCGCAGACTGACCGGGGATCTGAAGTAGGAGATGCCGGTTTGTAGCTGTGGCGTGGAGCGCCTGTGGAAGTGTGGGTTTGCTTCCTTGGTTCTGTCATGAAGGTGTCGGCTGCTGTCGGGTTGGGCCTCAGCTCATGGCAGCCCCACACACTGTGGGCAGGAACGCTGCGTGGCCCTCACCCTCCCCATGAGGCCTGTGCACCAACTGTTGAGGTCTGTAAGGCTTTCCCTGGCTGTTTTTCAGAAGCACATTACCGGGCCTTCCTTCTCTGCCCCAGTCTAGAAGTGACACAGGAACCTACTCTGCATCATAGCAATGTGTAAGCCGCAGCTGGTGGGTGGGTGGTGGTGGTTACCCGTGAGGTTCATTGGCAGGCAGTGGAAGGCCAGAACTCTACCAGGGAACCACGTGGTTGAGTCTGAAGGTGGGGGTGGGGGCGGGGTTGATTCCATTCTTTGTTTTACTAAACTTTTTATTTTAGAACCATTTTAGATTTACAGGGAAAAACTGGTGGAGGTAGTATCAAGTTTCTTTATATCCTTCACCTACATGCCCCTATCATTAATATCTTAGATTAATATCTGAAGATGCTTCAAAAAGTTAGGAGGGGAAATGGATGAAAAGACAATGAAACTTTTCCATGAGCTTTTTGCAGCCCCTTCAACAAATGAAATAATATTTCACAAGAAACGATGAGATAATATTGAAACTGTATGTTCCACCAAAGTCCCTACTTGATTTAGATTTCCTTAGTTTTTAACTTCATATCCCACACGATATTTAGCTGTTCTCTCTCCTTGGGTTTGTCTAGACTGCGGGCAAGGTGTTAGGCTTGCTTCTTGTGTGATGACTTTGACATGTTAAGGAGGATTGACCAGCTGTCTTTTTAAATGCTCCTAATTGGCACTTGTGTGGTGTTTTTCTCTTGATTAGAATGGAATTCCATGTTTTGGTGTGTTAGTCTGGGTACTTTAGAGAAACAAATCCACAGAAACTCATATGTATAAGAGAGAGTTTTATATAAAGTGTAAGTGCACATCAAGAAAACATCCCAACCCAGTGCTGCCCAAGCCCAGATTTCCAACATTAGCCTATATGTCTGACACCAGTCCACAAAGTCCTCCTCCATCTCACAAAACACACACTATGCTGCCGACTGCAGGAGGAAAGCCAAATCAGTGAACGTGTAAGCATCTCAGCGCTGGCAGGGGTCTCCACACGGGTGCTCCAGCACCCAGGGCTGCATTGGGGTAGGTCCATGTGGCTTCTCCTCAGGGATATCTTGCAGGAAGTGAGCCTTGCCAGCTGAAGCAGGGACCTGGCTAAGGCAGCTGCACCCTGGTCCGACCATCTTAAAACAATAGACCCAAGAACTAGAAAGGCGAGTCATTTATCTCTCTGCCCTTCAGTTAACCCCATATGTGTTTATCGGCCAGGCTGGCACAATAAACCTTAACTATCTCATTTGGGAAGTTCTGCTTCCCCTTCTTAAAGGCCAGAACACCCACATAAATTATTTGGAATTCTTCTGTGGGGAGACTTGTCTCATCCACCTCCCACCTCACCCCACTTCTACATACACTTATTTATACTTATTCAGTCATTTATTTATATCTGTAGGCTTTCCCCGCCCCCTCTTTTTTAAAGCACATCTTTACTCTCTGACACCAGAAGGTGCTCCGGGCTCATCTTACATATCTCCTGCCCCAGCCCTTGGGCTCAATCATTTTCCAAAGGAGCCCAGAGTCCTTTATTGGAGAAGAGTTTTAGTAGCTAAGAGCTGGGTAGGTTGTTTTATTTTTATTTTTTTGTTATTATGCAATGACTTACAACAAAACGTTGGCCATTTTGATATTTTTTGACATGTGCAGTGCAGCAACATTGTGTTTACCGTGTTGTGCAAACTATCTCCATTATCTCTTTCCAGAAACTCAGGACCCTTATTCTCCCCACTCCCTGTAAACTACTAGTACACTTTTGACTCTACATACTTGCCTTTCTAGATGTTTCATATAAGTAGGGTCATACAATAGTTGTCCTTTTGTATCTCATGTATTGCCCTCAGCATACTGCTTTCTTCTTCTATTTTTAACTTTTATTGTAAATTAAGGAGCCCTGGTAGCATAGTGGGTGGGGTATGCACTGAACTGCTAAACATAAGGTCAGCAGTTTGAACCCATCAACTGCTCCACAGGAGAAAGATGAGAGACTGCTCTTGTTAAGATGCAAAGTCTTAGGAACCCAAGGAACAGCCTTGAGGGTCCTGTAGGGTAGTTATGCGTGGAAATATATTTGATAGCAGTGAATTTGGTTTCAGTGTGACTTAATGGTGGGTTACATTTTAGATGATCGTTTTCGTATGCAAAAAATGTTTAAACAACTTATCCAACCTCTTAATAGCTTGCCTTATCTCCTACCTGCTCCTCATCTTTTTCTTTTGTCCTTTTCTCTTTTCTTCCCATTCTTCTTAGCTGGAGATCTGATGGCATAGTGGTTATGTGTTGAACTTCTAACCACAAAGTCTGCAAAGTCAGCAGTTCAAAACCACCAACTGTTCTGTGGTAGAAAAACAAGGCTCTCTGCTCATAAAGAGTTTCAGTTACAGTCTACCCCCCCACCCCCCCAAAAAAAGAGTTTCAGTCTTGGAAACCCACAGGGGCAGTTCTGTGCTGTCCTATAGGGTCGCTATGGGTCAGAATTGATCCAATTGAGGTGCATTTTGTTTTGTTTTGTTTTGTGGTTTTACCTTAGCTAACACCTGTCGACCCTCAAGCCCATTGCTTCTCCTCTCCTCCCTCCTCCCTTCCACCCCGATAACCATTTAAGTCTGTTTATTTTGGTAGACAAATATTTTCCTTGATTTTTTTCCCCTTTAATACAGTGGTCTCCTGCAGTATTTGCCCTTTTGTGATTGATGCACTTCACTGAGCATCATGTCCTTCCTCCATCCATGTCATGAAGTGTCTCACAGGGTCATCGTTTTCCTTAACACTGCATACGGTTTTCTCCATCAGTCCATGTTGTGGCATGTGTCAGGACCTCATGTCTTTTCATGGCTGAGTAATGTTCCGCAGTGTGGCTAGACCACATTTTGTTTATCCATTCACCTGTTGACAGATATTTGGGTTGTTTCTATCTTGATTAGATGGTATTTTTTTTAAGACCTCTTTTTCTAGCAAGCCCCCTCCCCGGCCCCCCAACTATAACTGGTAATAGCAAGGGTCCTGAATAGTCCTATGTAGCCTTTAGAGTGAGGCTGGGGATTGAGTGAGCCGCAGAGAGCGGCCTGCAGGGCAAGGATGGAGAGATGGGAGTGTGGTGAGCTATGGCTGAGAACTGGGCCACAGGCTCCACCTCTGTACTAGGTCATGCCCTGCACCCTCTTGGAGGGTCACCTAAAACCCACCGTTGAAAAGTATTTGTTGAGCAAAGACCGTGGTTGAAACTAAGGGATCAAATATTGTTCACAGGCCTTTTTCAAGGCCAGAACTTCCTGATAAATTGTGGTTTGTGTTTAGTTCCAGGAAAATTGTCCCTAAAGATAAATTCTTGGGCTTTCTTCAGAAAAAAAAAAAAAGAAAAAGATGTGGAATCCATTGTGTTTCTCTTTAGTCTTTCAAAGTAGAGGCAAATGTATTGTGTAGATACCATTTGCTCAGTTCAAGTTCTTGGCAATAGCACCTGTGTGTTTCTTCTGCTTTTTTTCCTCTTTGCTCTTTGCCCAGTGGCCATTTGAGAGCTCTTTGAAGGAGCTAGGGCAGCACCTGAAAGTGTTGGTAAAAGAATGGGGCTGCCTTCCAGAGCAGGACCTACCAGAACTGTTTGCCACCACTGCCTCCAGTGTTCCAAAAAGCTTCCGCTCTAAAGGAGGTGTGTGTTTGTCCCACTGACCTGCGTTCTCCCTTATTTGACAGTTTCTGTGCAGGATTCACAAATTCTTGACACAGCTACTCTGCATAGACAATTAACACCTTCCTCCCTACTTTTAGGTTGTGAACTTTGCTTTTCATCAGAAGTTATCTAGAAGCAGATCTTTATTACTTCCCATCCGTTGATGTCATAAGGGCAGAGCTTATGGCTTGATATTGCCGTTGTTCAATTATTAAAGGGCTTCTTGGTAAATATCATTAAGTATTTCTTTAATGATTGAAAGGAAGGAAAGAATCCTTCAAGGGTGTGCCTGTTTTAGTAGACAAAAGCAATTACTTAGCATGTTTTTCAAGTTCGGTTAAAGAAGAAAAAAGAATAGTTTCCCAAAGCTTGAGAAGCAAGCTGACCTTCTAAGGTGATCTGTAATTGGAACATTTTAATTAAAGGAAATTAAAAACCATTATTTCAGCCTATTAGATTTTGCCAGCTCTGGTTAGTCACTGTGCTTGGCCCAGTTTCTGGTTCCCTAATTTTAGCTACCTGCTGGTTTATGTAATGATTTTGTTTTGTTTTGGGGGGAGTGCTATTTATTTCTTTGGAAGGATCAATGGCTTGGCTCCTAAATAGCTGCAAAGGCATATGAATAAATGGAAAAGCCTGCTGGGTTTCAGGAAAATTCTAGGCTCTGCTAGAATGCCTAACAATTGATAGGAGTGTGAGTAAGTGCAACTTGTCCAGTTGCTTGCCTGGATTTCTAAATATGCAGTGTTTATGGATTTATGTCAGCTGAAGGTTATATAGCATACACATATACACAGAACCCTGAGGGAACTGTGAGCATCACCGCACACTATTTTAGGGGTAACTTTCAAGTTGGTCAAAGATATAGGGTGCAGTGTAGATTTGCTGGGTCAGTGAAGCGCTTATAACGCATGGGACTCTAGAAGGAGTCTAACAATTATACAGATATTGTAGGGGGACCAAAGAAAGCATGTGGGTCTTTCAGGATCGTGATTCAGTACATTGTGAAAGAGGATAATTTGAACTATTTCCCCACCTTCTGAGTAACAGTTGGAGGTGTGGATTGAATATATCAGGGGTCTTCATTCATTTTTCAAAGTATTCAGTGAAGAATTTTTGCTATCCAGTGGTGCCTGTTCTTAATTTTTTTTTAAAAGGACGTATTCTCACTATTTTAGGAGACTATATAGAAACCATAATTGGTTCTTCCTGCATATAAATTAGTTGGATGAATGTGTGCCAAATCAGGTACACCTTGTTTGGCTGAGGTGTTTGTGCTAGGCCAGTGACCAGGCCTCTTTCCTTCTGGAGGGTGGGAATGGGAAATTCTGTGAGCCCTCCACCCAGGACACTTAGTTCCTATGGTCCTCCACTGGTTTCATTTACATGGAAGCATTTCTGGAGATCTGTAAGATTTGCCTTCTCTTTTAAGAATTGAACTATTGCAGTGAGAGAATCTGAAAACTTACTGATTTCCCAATTCACCCTGTACTGTTTCTGTGTTGTCTGTGACTTGATTCCTAAGTGCCAGATGAGCACCACTCCACAGGGTTTCCCAGGGTGTCATCTCCACCTCCTTCTCTCACGGAGCAGCTGGGGGGTTCAAACGGCCCACCTTTTGGTTACGAACCACTGCACCAGCAGCAAGGGCTCCTTTAGATCACTGACCAAGCCAAGCCCACTGCCACTGGGTCGATTCCAACACGGAGTGCTGTCCTGCTTCTAAAGAGCGTTCTGCCTATACTCTTCCAAGAAAGGGCTCTTTTTTAAAATTTTAGTGCCCATGGCATATTTAATATTCTTGGCCAATTCCATAATTCATCGGCATTAATTCTTCCATCTTCCTTATTCATTGTCTAACTGTCACATGTATGTGAGGTGATTAAAATACTACAGGTTGGGTCAGGTGTCCCTTAGCCCACAAACTGACACCTGTGCTTTTGAATGTTATAAAGAGGTCTCGTGCAGTGGGTTTGCCCAGTGCGATATGTTGTTTGATTTCATGACTGCTGCTTCCATGGGAGTTGATTGTAAATCGAAATAAAATAAAATCCTCAGCAACTTGCAGTCTTTTCTTCGTGTATTGTGATGTTTCTTATGGATCTAGTTGTGAGGATTTTTTTCTTCTGGTTGAGTTTTAGTCCATCCTGAAGGCTGCAGTCTGTGCTCTTCAGCAATAAGGACTTCAAATTCTCTTCTCTGTCCCCAGCCCGCTGTTCCCTGCATATCACAGCTTGTTAACGAGCCTTCCTCTGATCCTGATTCAGAGTGCTTCACACAGTACAATTTCTTAGATCAGTTGCTTAGCACCCACATTGCATAAGTATAAAAGATTGCAACCTCTGCACACATTGTTTCTGATTTTAAGCCGTGTAATTCCCCCGTGTTTTGTTTCATTGACTGCCTCTTGACCGTGTTTAGGTTTTTTGTGAGTACAGTCAAGTACTCTGGAATTCCTGTTCTTCACAGTGTTATCCATAATTTGTTATGATCTACATAGTTCAATGTTTTTGCACCGTCAGGGAAACACAGGTAAACATCTGTCTGGTATTCTTCTCTACTTTCAGCCGAGATCCATCTGACACCAGTATTGATGGTGCCCCATTCATGTCTTCTTCTGAATCGGACTTGAATTTCCGACAGTTCCCTGATGGTTTTTTAATTAACGTCAGTAAAATTCTATTTGTGTGTGATATTGATGATAAAAAACCTCACTGCCATCGAGTCGATGCCAACTCATCGCAACCCTGTAGGACAGGGTAGCATTGCCCCTGTACATTTCTGAGACTGTTCATGGGAATAAAAAGCCCTATATTTCTCCCATGCATTGTCTGTTGATTTTGAACTGCTGACCTTGCAGTTAGTAACCCAATGCATAACCACTGTATTAATGATATTGTTTGATAATTTATGTATTGCACTGGATCACCTTGCTTTAGAATGGACACACATATGGATCTCTACCCATTGGCTTGCCACATGGCTCTCAAATCAATTTCTTGCTATAGATAAGTGAGCCCCCCGTCATGTTTTTGTATTAATATCTGTATTTTATTCCAGGGAGTAATCTTTTATGTTTGTTTGTTTGTCTTTAGTTGCTGCTTCAGAGAAAGTATCACATAAGCAAGAGCCCTTTCGGAATCTTCAGAGCTAAATTTCCCCCTGCAGATGGTTTAGCTGTTGTCGACTCTACAGCTTCTCTCTGCCCTCCTGCTAGTCTCTTAAGGTGGAGAATGCACACTGAGCAGTTCCCAGGTCCCACTGGAGAGGGCTCTCCTCTCAAGCATGCTCCGAATAATCCATTAGATACTTCCTTCTTCCTTAAACTTCTACCATCCCACTTTTGGCAGATATTCCTTCTGGAGGAGACTACATGGTACATGGAAAGAGCATAGATTTTAGACTGTCTGGCTCAGATCTACATATCCCAATTTATTATTAACTATAACAATGGACAGGTTACTAAGTTTCCTCATCAGTAAATTGGGGACAAAAAAGGCTGGCCTAGATGAGATTGTTTTTGAGATTAAAGAGTAGGTTTAGTAAATCGTATGATTCTGTAATCCCCTTCAGTATAGCGCCCAGTGGCAGAATCCTAAGCTTACACCAGCTAATACACATGCCTTGTTTTTCTTCTGTGTCCCGGCTGCGAAGTGCTGTCACTAGAAGCCCTGACTCATGACCTCAGCTGAGATTTCGGTGCTGCTCAGCAGTTGTTCTGTGTGGTCTTCGTTGGCCTTCTTCCTGCCCTATGCAGAGGTCAGAAATCGGGTCCCAGAAGGATGGCTTTATTGATGTGCTTTCTTTGGGCTTGAGGTTTGTTTTGCTTTTCTTCTATGTTGGGATTTGTTGCAGGCATTTAGAATTAGGAAACGTCAAATAAAAGGTAAACTCTAGTTTCTTTTGAAAATTGCATGAGCTAAAGTTTGGAGCACATGTTCGCCATTGGCTTCTTCCTGAGACAGGCTTAGCCTCTCCAGTTGGCCTCCTCTTCCAGCATTCCCTGTGGACTCACACTGCTCATTAGACTCAACGTCTTTCTCCTTTGAGACTGGGACCATTTGCTTTTGAGCCTAAACAAGTCCTGTAGGGTCTGCTTTCTTAAAATCCTTCTAATCTACCCCTGGGTGGCACACTTGGCATCCATCTACTAACTGAAAGGTTGGCGCTTTGCACTCATCCAGCAGAGGTGAGGAAGAGAGTCCTGGAGACCTGCTTTTGTAAAAATTGCAGCCCGGAAGACAATGTGGCGCTGCGTTCTCGGTAATAACACAGGGTCACCATGAGTTGGATTAGCAAGCGGTTAATCTGTCACTGTATCTTCATTCCCAAGGCCCTCCGAGTCCCCTTCTAGAGTAGTGCCCTACCCTGTTTCTTATCTCCTAAAGATTGTCTGCAGTCTGTCTTCCACGTACTGTCAGATTCCTCTTACTACATTGCCAATTGAGTCACCTTCCTGTCACGTACCAGATGCTTTATTACCTCTCCTTAACCTGAGTGAAATTCAAATGGCCTGGCATGCTGTTGGAGCTGTGCATGATCTGGCCGCTAACTCTAGCCACTTAACTGTGTGCCTTGGTTTTCCCTTCTGGACCTTGAAGGAAATAATAGTTTTTACCTATAATGTTATAACAAATCCAAACATATTGCCAACAAGTGAGTCCCCACTCACAGCTACCCTATTGGGCAAAGTAGAACTGCCTCCATGGGGTTTTCATTGGCTGTGCTCCTTACAGGAGCTGACTCCTTCATCTTTCTCCCTTGGATCAGCTGGTATGTTTGAACCGCCAACCTTTCAGTTAGCAGCCGACCACGTAACCACTGCACCACTCGTGCTCCTGTGTAGGGTTACGACCCTTTTGCCACTGAGTCAGTTTTGACTAGGAGAGACCCAAAGGACACCTGCCACATTGTTCTCTTGTGGAGGAGCAGCTGCTGCGTTTGAACCCCTGGCCTTTCCATTAGCAGCCAGGCTTCTGTGGTTCTATGGAGGAAACATTTGAAATGTACTAAAGCACTTGGCAGGAAATTTGATACTTTGTAAGTGTTCGTTTAGTATTCAACTCAACCAAACTCACTGCCATGGAGTCAGTTCTGACTCATAGGGACCCTAAAGAACAGGGTGGGACTGTCCCTGTGAGTCTCCAAGACAGTAACTCTGTGGGATTAGACAGCCTTGTTTGGTGGCTTCAAACTGCTGACCTTGTGGTTAGCAGCCTGACGCATAACCAGCACAGCACCAGGGTTCCTTCGATAAGTATTCGCCATTGGTTGTGTTTTTTTATCGTTTTATTAGGGGATCATACAACTCTTATCACAATCCATATATATCAATTGTGTAAAGCACATTTGTACATTCATTGCCCTCATCATTCTCAAAACAATTGCCTAAGCCCCTGGCATCAGCTCATTTTTTCCCCTCCCTCCCTGCTCCCCCTCCCTCATGAACTCTTAATAATTTATAAATTATTATTTTGTCATATCTTTCCCTGTCCGACGTCTCCCTTCACCCACTTTTCTGTTGTCCATCCCCCAGGGAGGAGGTCACATGTAGATCCTTGTCATCGGTTCGCCTTTTCCAACTCACCCTCCCTTTACCCTCCCAGTATCGCCACTCACACCACTGGCCCTGAAGGGATCATCCACCCTGGATTCCCTGTGTTTCCAGTTCCTATCTGTACCAGTGTAGTACATCCTCTGGTCTAGCCAGACTTTCAAGGTAGAATTGGGATCATGATAGTGGGGGTGGGAGTGGGAGGAAGCATTAAAGAACTAGAAGAAAGGGTATGCTTCATCAGTGCTATACTGCACACTAACCCTAACTGGCGTATGTCCTCCCTGTGACCCTTCTGTAAGGGGATGTCCAGTTGACTACAGATGGTCTTTGGGTCTCCACTCCACATTCCCCCTCATTCACAATGAAACAGTAACTCTTGATGGGAGTGGAAAGCCTTATTTTTGCTCTAGAAAAGCGGCTGATGGTTTTGAACTTCTGATCTTGTGGTTATCAGTCCAACAGGTAACCCACTATGCCACCAGGGCTCCCTGGCTCTTTTAAATGCTGAATGCCTGAATGAATGAGTGAATGAATCAAGCTAGATAGCAGAAGACAATTAACATTTATAACTCTACTGGATGAGTTCAAAGCACCACCTTTCAATTAATAGATGAATGCTAACTGTGCCACCCAGGGGCAGATTAGAGGGATTTTAAGAAAGTAAAACCTGCAGGACTTGGTTAGGCCAAAAAGCAAATGGTCCCAGTTCCGCCCAGCCTATCTGAACAGTAAGCCTGGTCTCTGATGATTTTGAGTTCTCTCTGCCACATTTTCTCCCATTCTATCCACGACCTTCTAATGTGGTCCTTTCAGAGCAGTTAGTAGTGGTAGCCTGGCATCATCTAGTTCCTGCCTCTGGACAGAAGATATCAAGCTGTACCTTACGTGGCTGCTCACAAGTTAAGAACCCAGTCTTTGGTCACCAAAGTAGGATGTAGAACATTGTCTTTGTGAATTATGTTATACTGGTAGATCTTGGTGCCTCCAGACTAAGACCCTAATTCCCCAGGCCCAGTAGTACCTCAGGGTGTAACAGGACTATTTTTTTGTTCTACATTGCAGGGTGGCTCCCTGGGTCAGGAAGTATGCCTCCTAACAGCCACGTGGCCTAGAAAAGCAGCCTGATGGCCAGCCAGTGTGTTAAGTTCCCGTGTCATTGCCTTGCTTTGTATGAGGCTTACCCGCCGTGTGCACTTCGTCTATGCTCACAGGCTGTCTCAGGAGTGGAGCAGTTTATGTTTGGAGATGTAAAGCCAAGCACCAAAAAAATGAATGAGCATTTGTGGAGGCCAGAGATGCTCACCCCCACCCCAGGCTTCACTCCTATCCCTTGCAGCCAGTGACACATTAGCATGCCATTTGCAGAAATAGCCCTCTCCGATTTTCTCCTCTGCACGTGCCCTACCTGACATCAGGGGTCTACTTCCCCACCCCTTCCCCCACCTAACAAGATTTCATTTGATAGAAGGAATGTACTCTTAGGTATCATTTGCCCTCGTATATTACTTTGGTAATTTACATTTTTGTGATATGTCTCTTTATAGAGAGTAATACTAGTCTACAGTCTGTAAAGTGAGATTTTTGCCAGTAAACTCAATTATATAACGTGGTACATTGGCTGTGTCAATGTTCTGCTATGGTGAGACATCCTTTAGCGGCACCAGATTGTAGTCTGGAATGTGAAGAGGCTGTTTCAATAAGGAGAATAGGCTGTATTTGGGTTTCATCTTCTGATCCAGCTCCTATCTTTGGGTTCGGTGGGAACCTCATCACCAGAATGAGGAATATCTTTTCTAGGTCCTTCCACATCTCCCGTGAAAGTTCCTTCCCAAGTGTCATTTGCTGCCTGTTTTTCATTTTAGATCACAGATTCTGCTGGCCATATCCTGTACTCCAAGGAGGATGCAACCAAGGGGAAATTTGCCTTTACCACGGAAGATTATGACATGTTTGAAGTGTGTTTTGAGAGCAAGGGTAAGTAGGCAGTGTTTCTCCTGGACCAAGCATCTTCTCACCACTGTAGTGCCCTCTGAAGTCAGGGCCTGGCTTCCTTTCTCGGTTTGGCAGGAGGAACTGGTTATTTGCTGAAGCTCGCACACATAAGTGAAAGCTGGCTCATGAAGTGTGCAGGAGGATGCCTCTCTTGAATGCTGTGATAGCTACTAAAGGAGCCCTGGTGGCTTAGTAGTACGTGTTGGGCTGCTGACCACAAAGTCAACAGTTCAAAACCACCAGCTACTCCATGGCAGAAAGACAAGACTTTCTACTCCCATAAAGAGTTACAGTCTCAAACTATCAGGGTTAGTTCTACCCTGCCCTATCGCGTCGCTATGTATCAGCATCATTCAATGGCGGTGAGTTTGGTTTTGGGTTTGGTGATCGGCTAGCACTGAATCCTAGAGTTGAATTTGGTTTAGATATTGGGAAATAGTGTATTTCCTTGTGCGCGACATGGTCTCTCAGGGATTAGAAATTGGGTCTGACAAACCACACGGGGCCAAGTCAGAAGCAGCTGTGGTCTCCTGGGTGCTTGCCGTGCCCTCATCCTGACACCTTGACGTGGGTTCTTCCATGCATCTCCCGGCAAAGATCCCACAGTAACTTTCACACTGATTGATTTCATGGAGGCTTCTGTGCTCAGGAGTGAGTAGAAAAGCAAAGAGTTTGCATTTCCTAGTCTTTAGCTTCAAGGACAGTAGGCCCTGAGAGTTGTGTGCAGTGTCTATTAGTTGAGATCCTTTTGGACTGCAGTGCACATCAAAGAAATAGCTCAGACAAAATAATAATTTATAAACTATCAAAGGTTCATGAGGGGAGGGGGAACGGGGAGGGAGGGGAAAAAATGAGGAGCTGATGCCAGGGGCTTAGGTGGAGAGGAGATGTTTTGAGAATGATGAGGGCAATAAATGTACAAATGTGTTTTACACAATTGGTGTATGTATGGATTGTGATAAGAGTTGTATGAGCCCCTAGTTTTTAAAAAAAAGCTCAAACTTGCTGAAAGAAAAAGGATAGAAAGGCCAGTTTGACTCTAAACCAGGAAGTTCATGTGATGTGGCTGGCTATTAGACATGACTGGATCTTGGAATTTTAACAGCATCTAACTTTTGCTCTCCTTGCCTCCATTTGATATTATTCTTACGCTCTGCCCATATGATAGCCAAGGGATTTGTGGCTATTGTAGCTTTATGGCGTTCAGAACAGGCTTTGAACTAGTTGTTCCCGGTTCAGTTATGAGCAACAAAGTGAAACCAGAATGGACCAGAATTTGTAAAATGTGAGTGTACTGGAATGGGAAAAATTGCAGGTCAACGTTCTGCTAGAAACATAATTTTCTTAGGAGGCACATGGCAGCATGCACATTGTGTAGCACTCAAATCTCTTGACCAGTGGAGTTGGAAATACCAATGCCCTGCTCACAGATGGCAGCTGGCCATGCTGCCTTGAATGCTTGCGTTCTCCACGTCCTGGCCAGTCGTCCAACCTCAGACTCCCAAGCAGCTCACGGTGACCTCTTGTGAGGCTACCGTTTTTCTTGTTCTGGTATCATCCCTGTACACCTGCATTTTACAAATTTGGATTTGTTCCAGTTTTGCAGGACCAGCTGTACTTGAAGCCGTTCAAACTGGTTTAAAGCTCTGGTTCACTATGTGATCATTGAGGAAGAGCAGACACCTTGGCCAGTGTCGCTGACAAATTCCCAGGAAGTGTCCAAACAGCAGATCAACTAGCTGATGTTGAAAGTCATGGGGCATGCCATTAGTTTCCTAACTGACATCCCCACTTTGACTCTATCCAAACATTGCTATCGGATTTACCTCCTAAAACACGTTTTTCATCATGTCAGCCCCCTTCTCGTGGTAGTTACGTACCTATTGTATAGAGTGAAACCCAGAAGCATAGGATTTGGGGGCTAGAAGGGATTTTTAGGCATCAGGGCATTTAATGGTCTTTTTAGTCTCATCCCTGCTTTATTTTGCCCTACCCATTGGACTGAGCCAGCCTGGTTTACTCTGCCTTTGAAACACGTCATGTGTGTTCATTTACTGGAGGCTCCTCTTCCCACATGACCTTGATTTTACCTTTAGTTAACAGCGTGCCATTCTAGCTACCTTAAGTTCTCACTGACGGATCCCTTCAGCAATAGCTAGTAGGTGTTTTTTGATGTGCCAGGGTGGTGAGGGGTGCGTGGGAGTGACTAAAATCAGAAGTCCTTACTCTGAAGCTTACGGTTTTTTTGAGAGACATAAACAGTGACGATAAATGTAAGTCAGGTGCTGATTTGGGCTTTGCTGGAAAATAAAGCAAAGGCTTTGAGGCACTGAAACGTCTCAAAAGCAGCAAAGGAAGTGTGATATGCTCTTTTTTTTTAAATCATTTTATTGGGGACTCATACAACTCTTATCACAATCCATACATATATCAGTCGTATAAAGCACATTTGTACATTTGTTACCCTTATCATTCTCAAAACATTTGCTCTCCATGTAAAGCCCTGGCATTAGCTCCTTATTTTGTCCTCCTCCCTCCCCAATCCCCGCTCCCTCATGAACCCTTGATAATTTATAAATTGTTATTTTGTCATATCTTGCCCTGTCCGACGTCTCACTTCACCCACTTTTCTGTTGTCCGTCCCCCAGGGAGGAGGTTATATGTAGATCCTTGTCATCGGTTTCCTCTTTTCAACCCACTCTCTCTCTACCCTCCCAGTATCGCCACTCACACCACTGGTCCTGAAGGGATCATCCACCCTGGATTCCCTGTGTTTCCAGTTCCTATCCGTACCAGTGTACATCCTCTGGTCTAGCCAGACTTGTAGATATCCTCTGTTTTTGTCACTTACTGGTTGGGTTTTTAGTTAGACATTTTGGATCACTAGTTCAATTGATGTGTTTATTGAAAAATAATATCTTGTGTTGTTTTAATGTAATGTGTATACATCTTACATGCCCAGTTATATTTTGAATTCTGTGAAGGCAGAGACTGTCTTTTGCTTTTTCTAAATTGCTTTTCTGCCAAAAAAAACAAACTCGGTGCCTGCCATCTAGTCATTGGGACTCAGTGACACTCTGTCGGGCATAGCAGAACTGCCCCTGTGGTTTTGTGAAATTGTAAATGTGACAGGAGTTGAAATCCTCCTCTTTCTCCTGTGGAGCAGCTGATCGTTTTGAACTGCTGACCTTGAGGTTAGCAGCCCAACTCCCAGTCTACTATGTGTCAGGTAAATGTGCCCCAAAGAGACAGTACCATGGGGTCTTTTAATAAAGAAGGAGACTGTTAGGGCCATGATGTCAGCTGAGCTGTTATAAGTGAAAGACGATAGTGTGGACTCTGATGACCAGCCAGAGGTCTGTGGTTTCGCCGTTCCACTTGTCCCTGAATAATGCTAATGCTGTGCTGTGGCAAGCGACTGATTGTGGGGCAGTGTCTGTTGGAAACAGGATACCTTGCACCTTTGGAGTTTGGAGTTTGGATTTCATAACTTTTTTCAATGAGAAAGAGAAAATAAGACTATGCATTGCATCTCTTATGGGTAGTGCTTTTGATAAGAATTACACATCAGATTTGGGAAAATTGGGCTCTTAGGTGGGGTGTGTGTGTGTGTGTGTGTGTGTGTGTGTGTGTGTGTTGTTGGTTTGACCCTCAGAAGACATCTGTCGTAGTTTTCTTCTTTGAATTTTCTGTTTCGTTGTTGGGAATACACACAGCACAACACATACTAATGTCACAGTGTCTACACTGCCCATTGAGCAGCGTTGCCCACACTCTGAGCCGTGCGTCTGCCCTCACTCTCCCCTTTGGAGTACTGGGCTTCCTTACCGTAAACTCATTATTACCCTTATTGATCGGTTCCTGTAAAATGCCAGCAGGGTCACTCAAAGCGAACACCTTTCAGTGAGCTTCCAGATAGAGAACAGACCATGAAGAAGGCGTCCACTGCCCACTTTGGAGGAAGTAGCCACTGTCAAGCACTGTCAAATACTGAAGGCCTAATGATTGGAAGCAAAACATTGTCACGAGATTGTGCCGGAGAATGGGCCTCTTGGGTCCGAGGGTTCTCCAAATGTGGCTGGAGAGCTGATCTCTCAAAGTGCGGGTGATCATGGTGACGTGAATGGAGTAGAGCCTGTGGGGGAGCCTTCAGGATCTTCCTTTGCTGATGTGACACCACTCAAGGTACCGAGAAACAGCTGCAAAACTCCGCTTATGAAAGGAACTTGGAATATGTGAAGTATGAATCTAGCAAAATTGGAAGTCATAAAAAATGAAGTGGAACACATAAAAATCGATATCTTAGGCATTGGTGAGCTGAAATGAGCTGGTATTGGCCATTTTTAATCATAAAATCAATTTATTTACTATGCTGCGAATAACATAATCAAGAGGACTGTCCAAAAACGGCATTGCAAAATCAATCATGAAATACAATGCTGTGATAGGATTATATCTATCCACATATAAGAAAATCCAATCAGCATAACTGTTATTCAGATTTATGCACCTACCACAAAAGCTAGTCCTAAAGAACTTGAAGAATTCTTCTAGCATCTTCAGTCTGAAATCGATCAAACATGCAATCAAGATGTATTGATAATTATTAGCGATTGGAATCAAAAGTTGGAAACCAAGAGTACGGACCAGTAATTAGAAATTATGGAGTTTGTGATGCAAACAAAGCTGGAGATCACCCCAAAGAATTTTACAAGATTAACGACTTGTTCATAGCAACTATACACCTGAAATACACAGAAATCAGATTTACTAAATGGCTGAGAAAAGACCGGAGAAGCTCAATATTAGCAGCTAAAAAACAGACCAGGTGTTGACTGTGGGTTAGACCATCAGTTGTGCATATGTAAGTTCAGGTTGAAGCTGAAAATTAAAGCAAGCCCATGAGAGCCATAATATGACCTTGAGTCTATCCCACCTGAATTTCGAGAACATCACAAGAAAAGATTTGACACATTGAACACTAATGACAGAAGGCCTTTGTGGGAGGATGTCATTCATGAAGAAAGCAATAGGTCATTAAGAGGAAAGAAAGAACAGATCCAAGTGGATGTCAGAAGAGACTGAAACTTGCTCTCCATTGTAGAGTAGCTAAGGCAAATGGGAGAAAGGATGACGTCAAAGAGCTAAATAGAAAACTTCAAAAGGCAGCTCAAGAAGACAAAGTCAAATATTATAATGAAATGGGCAAAGGCCTAGAATTAGAAAGCCTAAAAGAAAGAGCACATTCCGCGTATTTTAAACAGAAAGAGCTAAAGAAAAAATTCAAGCCTCCAGGTCCAGTATTCTAAGTCATACTCCTATCGAGTATTCAATAATCTTGGATGTTCTATTCAAGATTCTGTTGGCAAAATATTGACTGACGCAGAAAGCATGAAAAGAGCATGGTAAGAATACGGAGTTACTGCACCAAAAGAACTAGTCCACATTCCACCGTTTCAGGAAGTAGCACAAGAGCAAGATCCAATGATGATGAAGGGAGAAGTTCAAGCCACAATGAAAGCATTAGCCAAAAACATGGCTCCAGGAATTGGTGGAATACCAACAAGCTGATGCAGCACTGGAATCACTCATGAATGCCAGGAGCTTTGGACGACAGCTACTTGGCCAACTGACTGGAAGAGATCCGTATTTGTACCCTTTCCAAAGAAAGGTGACCCATAGAATGCTCACACTAGAGAACAATATTACTGATGTCGGATGCACGTAAAATTTTGCTGAAGAACATCCAACAGTGGTTACAGCAGCTGCCAGAGGTTCAGGCTGGATTCAGAAAAGGACATGGAACAAGGGCTATCATTGCTGATGTTGTATGGATCTTGAATGAAAGCAGAGAATACCAGAAAGATGTGTACTTGTGTTTTGTTGACTCCGCAAAGGCATTGGACTGTATGGATCATAAACTATAGATAGCCCTTGAGAAGAATGGGAATTCCAGAACCTTGCATTGTGCTCACTGGGAACTTGCACATGGATCAAGAGGCAATTGTGCAAACAGGACAAGGGGGGGATGCTGCTTGTTTAAAATCAGGAAAGGTGTGTAAAAAGGTTTGTATCCTCCCACTGTACTTATTCGGGATATGCTGAGCCTATCATCAGAGAAACTGGCTTCCATGAAGAAGAACATGGCATCAGACTTGGAGGAAAATATACGAACAACCTGCCATATGCGGACGACACAACCTTGCTGGCTGACAGTGAGGAGGACTTGAAGCACTTGCCGATGACGATCAAAGATGGCAGCCTTCAGGATGGATGATGACTCCATGTAAGGAGACCAACCAAATTCCTCACAACTGGACCAACAGGTAATTGCATGATCAATGGAGAAAAAGTTGAAGTTGTCAACGATTTTTGTCTTGCTTGGATCCACAATCAGTACGCATGGATGCAGCAGCCAGATCAAAAGACAAAGTTGCATTGAGTAAGTGTGCTGCACAAGACCTTAGAGTGTTGGAAATCAGGGAGGTTACTTTGAGGGGTAAGGTGCCCCTTGACCCATCACCTCATACACATGTGAACGTTGTACAGTGAATACGGAAGACAGAAGAAGAAATGATTCATTCGAATTGTGCTGGAGAAGAATATTGAAGTAATGCACTGCTGAACAGACAAACTGTTCTGTCTTGGAAGAAGTACGGCCAGCATACTCCTTAGAGACAAGGATGGCAAGGCTTTGTCTTACTTACTTTGGACATGTCAGGAGAGACCAGTCCCTAAAGAAGTCCTCTACTGGCTTTGCAACCTGCCACTGTTGTGGGTTGCTGTGCAGTTGATTCTGACTCGTGGCAACCCCACGGTGCAACGTGCAACTGTCGTCCCTAGGGATTTCAGTGGCAGGGAACTCTCAGAATCAGATCGCCAAGCTTCCCTTCTGAGATGTCTCTGGGTGAATTCAAACCACTGCTCTTTCAGCTGATCTAAAGCTTCACTGCCGTGATCATTTCAGTTGCACCAGGCTGCACCTTCTACCTAGAACGTGTTGTCCAGGTTCTACCTGCAGGTGCCCCTCCTTCAGTGGTACCTGTCCACTCTGTATTTTTCACATCAGCACACCCTTAGTGAGATAGTAACATGCGAGAGGTTGCGTGTTTGCAAAAGCCTATAGAACACAACGTTTTCACATATGCATGAAAATGCAGCCGTCTTTTCGCTGACCATCCTTTGTAGCTAGTGTAGCCTGGATCCGTTCTTTTGGCTTATGTGTTCAGTTTCTAGCTGTAGGGTCAGCAGTTCAAAACCACTAGGGGAGGAAGATGAGGCTTTCTACTCTTGTGAAGAGTCACTGCTTCAGAAACCCACGAGGCAGTTCTACTCTGTCCTGCAGTCAAAATGGACTCGACGGCAGTGAGCTCATGGGTTACTTTGTTTTAATCGTTTTATTAGGGGCTCATACGACTCTTATCACAATCCATACAGACATCCATTGTGTAAAGCACATCTGTACATTCATTGCCCTCATCATTCTCAAAACGTCTGCTCTCCACTTAAGCCCCTAGCATCAGCTCCTCATTTTTCCCCTCCCTCATGAGCCCTTGATAATTCATAAATTATTTTGTCATAGTTTACTTTTTTAATGTAATCATATGGGTATGAATGTCTAAGATCCCACTGAAGTATTTCAAGACAAGACCGTATTCCTTAAAGCTCTCTGGCACAGTTCCTGCGCTCAGTGAGTTCTTAACGAGGGGTTATTGTGATGATTTCCGTCCATTTCAGAAAACCTCCCAGGGCTCTGACAGCAGCGGGCCTCAAGAACCTGGTGACACTGTATTTCCCCCAAACACCCTCCAGATTCCATCGCGAATTCCAGGGGACTGGCTGGGCCGTTTTGAGAGATTCTTTTGATCTTTCTCTTTCTCCTATTTGATGACCCTATTAGATTTTTCTTTAACATTTTCACATTTGAAATGTTTATTCGCTTGGCTTATTCACTGCAAACACACATCAAACAATCTCACAATCTTAAAGCTAACTTCAATGATTACTCTGAAGGTAACACAATCAATTCAGCATCATAATCCCGTTAAGCATTGCCTTCCTCGGTGCCCTCCCCTGAGTAGAGTTGTAGACAGCAGGAGTTGATGTCTCCTTGCTTCCTCACTCTGAATTCTCAGTCTCTCTACCCAGGTTCATATAGGCAGCTCAGCTGGCAGATTTTTTTTGTAGTCAGTGATAGTCATGTTTCTACTGGGAACATTGCTGTGTGGGTCCTGCTTTCCCTACTGGACGTTTCTCTTTCTTAGCGCATCCCTGAGGCTAGCGCTCTTGCAGTGCTCCTCTGCTGGATTGTTCGGATGCTTGGGATAGCCCTACCTAATTTTACTCACCTGGTGAAACTGATTTTATATTGCTCAGAATGTTTGAATTAAAGTGGAATATTGGATAAAACCTCTGTATCAGGAAGAATCTAAGCCTCGCACATACCCAGCAATCCTAACCAAGCATCACTGCCCCACAAAATCAGACAGGACAGCCTTTCCAGATGTGGAACCATTATCCTCAGTCAGTTTGGTACCTAGTGCCTCTTGCTCCCAAGGCCACTCAATTTCAGATTATTTGGCTTTCGCTTGTCATCTCCTGCTCCCAGAAGCCTTCGCCCCTTCTCCTCTCCCGTCTGCGCACTGGGCCAGCTGCAGTGTCTTGTGTCCTGCCCGCTCGCAGATGGTTGCCAGGAGCACGTACTTGTTGCTTTCCGGCCCCCTGCACAGATAGAGGCTTTGTCTGGACTGCCTGTGATTTCAGCCAGCGCCAGGAATTTTCTGCAGCTGAGTGGGGATGGGGGGGGGGGGGGGAGCGGGGGAGCAGCAAGGGAGTTGAGCCTGTTTCCCTCTATTGAGAATGTAAGGGGGAGGGAGGGTAGGTGGGTGATTTCCCGGAATTTTAAGTATTCCGAACAATGAATCCTTTGACTTCTTTTTCAGGAACAGGGCGGATACCTGACCAACTCGTGATCCTAGACATGAAACATGGAGTGGAAGCAAAAAATTATGAGGAGGTAGGTCCCACGCTGTCACAGCCAGAGGAGGAAACGGCATGCCAGGTGGAGAGTATGACCTGGTCAGGCTGGTGGCTGCGTTTCATTCTCTAGGCCGTGTTTTCTCAGCAGCCACGTGGTAGCCAGCCACAGTTGGAAGGACCCAGAAAGTTGTATTAATAGCCTGAACAAGAATTTTGACTGTGTTGTCAGCCGGAGGACTGCCCACAGACAGAAATGTCAGCGGGAGAAAACATTCAGGCACAGATAGCTTCCTTGAGGGAGAAACATTTCCGGCGCCCTGACAGCTTTTAAAGCCTAGAATTCATTTACAAGGGGCTTCCCAACATTTGTGGGGAAATTCTATTCTGTCTCATTCCATTTTGGCTGTACTTTTTCTACAAACCTTTTGAAGGCCCCTTGAATGGGTTAATGTCCAAGGTTAGGACAATTTGCTTTTCAGTCCTAAGCTTTTCCCCCAGGACTGACAGCTGTAGGTCCTCCCAGAAGGCATGGACTTGGTGTTGCTGTGAACCAGCATGCCCTTTCGGAGAAGTGCACTAGTCAAAGGTAGTTTGAATTCAAACAGTTTTTACATGATTGAGGAAGCTGGCAGAGTGGAGGAAAAGGCTGTAAGAAACTAGAGATGTGATCATAGAAACGTTGTTGCTGGCAGGAAGTACCGAAGCGTAGGAAAAACAGCCTTTGGTTTGTTCGGATGGTGGGGAGGTGGAGGTGTGCCTGGATTAAGGAGGATGGAGCTGAGCCTTCTTCCTCTTAGTGATGGAGAGGTGCTGGGGACCACACCACATAGTTCATCAGATGAAGAGCAACTTTGAGAACCCACAAGGCCTGTTTAAGACAGGAAGATTAATATTTCCAGAAAGATGAAGAGGATTTTTACCTAGCAAAATTGTACCTTAGGGCCCGAGGAGGAGTTTGAGTTTACAGGAAACGTATGTGGCTTTTGAAGAATGAACTAAATATTAAGGGAGAGATGTTCTTTTAGGTGATCGAAGATAATTTTCTGGGAATGATGGGACAGAAACAGAGTTGCTCTGTCTGGGCAAGACTGGGAGGGAAGTTGCCTCCGTGGGAGGACGCGGGAAGCCATGTGCACTGGCAGCTCCTGCAGCAGCAAGTGCCACCGCCGTTGTGATTCCTTTAAGTTTTATTGACATAATTCAGTGTTTTAAACATATTTAAAAGAGGTGTATAGTCACCACCACAATCAAGTTTAGAACATGTTCTTCTCTCGTGCTCATTGTTAAGAGTGCTTCGTTTCCCCTCAGCCTCCCCTGCCATGACCCTCAGAAACTGTGAATTCAGTTACTGTCTCTCTAGATTTACCTATCCTGGATTTCACTTAAAGAAAAAGCATACCCCCCCAACCAAAAAAAAAAATACCATAAATAAATATATGCAGCAGAGAAAATCCTCAATCAAAAAGAAATCAGAAAATAATAAAAACCAGAACAAATTTAAAATGGGTGAAAGGGAGAACAAATAATAAAATATTAACTTTTAACCTAACTACATCTGCATTCATCCAATTTCCATTGTGCTCTCTGTCTGATAGCAAGACCACCCACCATCCCCAACCACTGGTGAGAGGGGATTCTCCAGAGGCTTAATTCATATGGGAACCCTGCAAATGGATTTTGGGCTTTTTTTTTTCTTTCTTAATCATTTTATTGGGGGCTCTTACAGCTCTTATATAACAACCCATACATCAATTGTATCAAGCATATTTGTACATATGTTGCCATCACTATTTTATAAACATTTAGTTTCTATTTAAGCCCTTGTTATCAGCTCCTCATCCTCCCCCCCTCCCTCCCTCCCCCGGATTTTGGGCTTTCAGTGTCATCCACAGCCTTCTGCAAACTGGGTGCTCAGGATTTAAACTCGAATACAGCCCCTCCATCTTGCAGTTTATCATTGTGGTTCTTGAGGATTTCCACACACACACATACACACCCTTTCCCTTTTCCTTGTTGAAGCCAGTTGAAAGGAATTGGATTGAGTTACTTGCAGGCAATAAATAGGAGCAAGTGATACAGTCATGAGTGGAAGGCTATTCCTGATAGTGACTTTAAATTGTTTGTTTCTGTCCCCAGACTAGTTTGATTAAAAGAAAGAAAGCAGGAGTCTTTTAATTGGATGGATTTAAGAGGAAACTAAAATATTGGTAAATTTTCACGATTCAAAAGAATCCGAATGTTTAAATAAGCTACCTCGTAAAGTGCTAATGCGAGGTATAAAGCACTAGGGAAATGATGCTGTCGTTCTTATGTGGTAGAAGATAGGTAAGTTGATTTTTAATTTGTGGTTACTGCTGCTAATCCCCACTTTTGTATCAGTCTCTAAGCAAGCTAGCTTTGGATTCCTCTCTGTGGAATTTCACCCTTTTCTCCAACATGATGACTATCATTATGTGGTTTTAAGTACTAGGCTCCCTGATACCTTGTTAGACATTAGATTTAGCTTGTTTTCCTCTAAGAGAGACATAGGTCGTCATCGTGGGCTTACCCCCCCTGTACCTCCTGGATGGAGGGAACCCTGGCTGCTCAGTAGCTAAAGCACTCAGCACCCCCCAACCCCCCCACAAGAGAATTCTGTGGCAGTCGGCTTCTATAACCATTACAGCTTTGCTGTCCGGTGTGGTTGCTCTGACACGGAATTGACTCAATGGTAGGGGCTTGGTTTGGATACCTTCTGGGACTACCATAATCCTTGGGCTGTGTTGGCAGTGGGAGGGGTTTTATCTGTCCTGATTTTAGCCCAAGAAGGGAATCCCAAGCTTAAAGGAAACCCCTTCACTTCCTCTGCTTGCTTCCTGCCTCTGATGTCTGGCACGTCCCAAGCCTGACGGTGCACATGTGGTTGCAACACAGCTCTCTAAGATTCAGCTTCTTAACCAAGACATTCTTACCCACTACTCTCCCCCCTCCCCAGTGCAGCAGGCCAGGTTGTGGCAAACAGGAGTGATTATTACCCAGGCTGAAGCCCCAACCTTTTCTCAATCTACGGTTAGACCCTTGAATCTTGCTTCGAAATGGCTGTTATCTCTGCGCTAGGTCTGTGTGTGGCAGGAACCTAAGTAGTCGCAGCACTTGTTCCCTAGTTAATGACTAGAGAGCACTGAACAGCTACAGAGATCTGGGAGCTGTTCATTCTAGGCCCTTGGGATGATGGAGAGCCTTTTTCTCTAGAGGGTCTGGGTCCCTTCGGCATCAGTGCTACAATGTAGAAGGTGGTACATTAATCTTCTTTGGTTCGTGTTCAGCATCTCTGTCCTCTGCGTGTATGGCCTGCACCCTACTGCAACCCATGATAAGAATGAGCCCTGGAGGCGCAGCAGGCTACACTAAGCTGCTAGCCACCAGGTCTGCAGAGAAAGGTGAGGCTGGCTGCTTCCAGAGAGATTTCATCACAGGACCCCACAGGAGCACTCGTAATTACCCTGTCCTACAGGATCACTGTGAGTTGGAATCACCTCGATGGCAGTGAGTGAATGACGTGGTTCTGTAAAGTTATATAGCTGTCAGTGTTTTCATGGCAGGGGAGGGCTCCCCTCTTATCTACCTGAATTGTAGTGGACGATCTAATTTGTTAATGCTCATGAAATTGCCTTGTAGACACACTACAAATGTAGGATGGTGTTATTTGGAAGGCAGACTGCTTGGCCTATTATAAAGAATCATAAGGTCTTGTGATTTGAATTCTCTAAAAAGAAAAAAATGCCTATGTCATCAGACGTAAAACCCTTTGAATTTCCTGTTCTGTTTTTTAAGGATCTCTGGCCACTGTCTAAGGAGCATAGTGGTTCCGGGTTGGGCTGCCAACCACAAGGTCAGCTGTTCGATATATCACTAGCTACTCTGAGAGTGAAAAAAAAGGCTTTCTATCCCCATAAACAGTTATCATCTCAGAAACTCACAGGGGAAGTTCTACTCACCCTATAGGGTTGCTGTGAGTCAGCATCAACCCAAGCAGTGAGTTCCATTACTTTGATAGCTTTAATAAGAGCCCTGGAGGCATGTGGAGTAAACGTATTAGGTTGCTAATCCCACTGTCAGCAGTTCTAACCCACTAGCCACTCTAAGAATGATGAAGCTTTTTGCTTCCATAAAGATTTACATCCTCAGAACCTGCCGGGTGTTTTCGTTTTTTGTTTTTTTTGTTTTAATTTCAAAATAAGATGTGTGCCGTGTGCATAGGAATTTGTTCATAGTTTTTTTTTAAAAACTATAGTCCAGCCCTCCAACGGGTCTGAGGGACAGTGAACTGGCCCCCTGTTTTAAAAGTTTGAGGACCCCTGCTTAAGAGGGTATTCTACTCTGACCTGTTTGATCTCGTGAGTCCTAGGGAATTGGCTTGGTAGCTTTGAGTTTGATTTTGGTTTGAGATCAGGGTCGTGCTGCCCCCTAGAGGAGAACTGAGGTTACATGCTCCTTCCAGCCATGATCTGCCAGCCTTTATGAGTCAAATTGACTCAATGGCAGTGGGTTTTGTTTATTAAAAATGGAAAAACTGACCAGGGTAAAAGTCAGTGGGAATTTGAATATCAATGTCTTCCTCTGAGCTTTTTATACCAAGAAGTCTTGATTGTAGTAATTGACTGCTTAGTTAGGCAAGCAAAGCGGGTCTTTTTGAAAATGCTTCTTGTTTAATGAAAAAAAATAAAGTGGAGAATAATGTACCCTATGCTCCCATTATTTTAAGTTGCATATTTCTGTAGGCATGTTGGCAGGTGCCATTGAGACCCTGTGTACAACACACCTGGTCCTGCACCCACTTCAAAACTGTTACTGTGTTTCAGCCCATTGTTATTGCCACTGTGTCAGTCCATCTCCTTGAGGATCTTCCTCTTTTTCCCTGGCCCTCTGCTTTACCAATAGTAAAGTATCCCCCAGGGACTGGTGTCTGTCAAGTAAGGCCAAAGTACAGGAGACAAGCCTCACCAACCTCCCTCTCAGGAGCATTCTGGGTGTGCTCCAGCATAGCTTTGTGTGTTCTTCTGGGAGCCTTTGGTATAGCTAATATTCTTCACCATCGGCATCATCTAGAGACATTAATTCTTCTGTATTCATTGTCCAGTTTTAATGAAGAAATATTCTGCAGCAGATCTACTCAATGCAATACATCATTTGATTTCCTGACTGCAGCGTCCACAGGCATGGATCATGGATCCAAGTACAATGAAATCTTGCGCAACTTCAATCTGTTCGTTTATCGCGCTGTTGCTTCCTGGTCCAGTTGTGAAGGCTTTTGTTTTCGTGCTGTTGCGTTTTAGTGGGTATTGGAGGCTGTGGGGTTCGCTCCGCGTAAGTAAGGCGTCCGTGCTCCTCACTTGCACTGTCAGCCTTTGCGAATGAGTCTTCAGACATCCCCATGCCATGTTGTTTTTCATACAGTCCAGCTTCTCAAATTATTTGCTCAGGTTGAGTAAGTATCCTACCAAGGATACAACCCTAATGCACACCTGTCATTCTTTGAAACCATGCAGTATCCTGTCGTTCTGCTTAAACGACTGCCTCTTGATCTGTATACCGGTTTCACATGAGCATGAGGAAGTGTTCTGGAATCTCCATTTTCCCGCCATGTTATCCTTGACTCGCAGTCAAATGTGTTTGTCACAGTCAGTTAAACACAGGTAAACATCTTTCTGGTATTCTCTGCTTTCAACCAAGATCAATTTGACACCAGCAGTGATAGCTCTTATTCCATGGTGTCTCCGGATCTGGCTTGAATTTCTGACAGTTCTCTGTCGATAATACTGCTCTCACCACCTTGAATTATCTTCAGCAAAATTTTACTTGTGAGTGATATTAGTGATGCTGATTTAAAATTTCCACATTCTTTTAGATCACCATTCGTGGACTAGGCACAAATGTGCCTAGTCGGTTTTTCCAGTCGGTTGACCAAATTTCTTGGCATAGATGAGAAAGTACCTCAGGCACTGCATTGGTTTGTTGAAATTTTTCAGTTGGTATTCCATTGATTCCTGTAGCCTTGTTGATTAGTTAGTTAGTTAGTTTTGACAGTTCCTTCAGTGCCTCTTGGACTTCTTCTTTTAATAATATTGGTTCTTGATCCTATACCACCTCCTGAAGTATTTGACTGTCAACCAATTATTTGGGGTACAGTGATTCTTTGTATTCCTTCCATGTTCTTTTTTTTTTTTAAGTCATTTTTATTGGGGGCTCATACAACTCAACACAATCCATACATACATCGGTTGTATAAAGCACATTTGTACATTTGTTCCTTCCATGTTCTTTTGATGCTTCCGGCATCCTTCTGCATTTTGCCCTTAGACTTCTTCAGTATTGCCGTTAGAGGCTTGGAGTTTCTCTTCAGTTCTTTCACCTGGAGAGAATTGCTTAGTGTGTTCTTCGTTTGTGGTTTGCTAACACCAGGTCTTTGCACCTATTACTGTGATACTTTGTCTTGAGCTGCCCTTTCATCGTTTCTTCTGTTCCGTTTAACTCCTCTACGTTCTACAGCAAGTTTCAGGGCCCTCCTGGCGTCCATTCGACGAGTCTGTCTTTCTCCTGGTGTGTTGGTCATCCCACAGCTCATCTGATCTTCACTGATTTGTGTTCGCTACATCAAATCTTTTCGTGAGATGACATGTACATACAAAGGCAAAAATGGTGTGTCTTACAACAGGGGCTGGAAAGATAAGCACCAAATTCATAAGCCAGGTTACCTCTGAGAAAGCGCGAACGTGGGGAGCTGTGAAGGTTTTCCTTAGAGAACATACTGTTCTTGTGTTGCTTGTTAACTAGACAGTAATGGAACAGCAGAAGAGACTGGGACTGGGAACCAAGTTTGCGGAGTTGTAATCTACAAATGCCATCGACAGCCCCGGAGTTATCCTCTTATTTCAGGTTGTAGGCTTGCGGCCTATCATTAACAACTACAACAACCAAAACCATGTTAAAAGTAGTCTTCAAAGACGTTTTTTTTTAATGTCATTTTCATCTGGGAGAGCCACAGCCTTAGTTTCACTTCCAGATCCATGTGTAAGTTTCTGTTTAGAAAGCCGTCACCATTTATCTCTAAGAATGCTCATGTCGCTGCCTTTTCACACTGTCTCAGTCAGGAAGCTTTGAAGGGGGAAGTAGAGAGCAGAAAGGAAAACGCTGAACAGGCGAGGGTTCCACCTGAGCACACCATTACAGTGAGGTGGTTCTCAGTCGCCCATGTGGTGATCTTTTTCCTAAGGAATTTTCTATGCTTTACAGTTCTGTATGAAACAAGGTAGCTATTTTATATTCTTAGCACAAGCTGGGATTTAGGTATTCAACTAGCAGAGTTAGCTCAGTTCATTTGTGGGTTGAATCTTATCCCCGGGTAGCTTTAGTCTGGTCCTTCAGCTGTCAGTCACACCATTGACGAGCCAACGTTTTGCCAATTAACCCACATCCACCAAAAGAAAACTTCGGCGGACCAGTGTGAAGCCATCATATTTTGTTTTCCTTCATTCAGCCATCATATTTTTATCCACCTTAAAGACATACTTTTTACATTCCCATTTTTTAAATTATTAAGTACTTTTGTTGGGGGCTCTTACATCTCTTAATACAATCCATACATTCATCCATTGTGTCAAGCACATTTGTACATAGGCTGCCATCATCATTTTCAAAGCATTTTCTTTCTACTTGAGCCCTTGCTATCAGCTCATTTTCCCCCTTACATTTCCATTTTAACAGCAGTTTTTAGTTTTCTTTTACTTTAAATAAAACTACATTTATATTCACACAGTAAGTGAAGACTATAGAGACGCGGGGGGGTGGGGAGGGGACCTTAAATTACTCATATTCGGCCTGTGGTAACTACTGTTGACATTTAACCGAAAGAGTGAACGAGGTGCGTTAGGGAAGCAAGGAGGAAGTGGGGCATTCAGGGAATGCAGTATAACTGGAGAGTGAAGGAGCTGTTCCCAGTGTGGAGAGATTTTAAAAGAACAGCTGATAAGTAAAGGGTTTTCTAAGAGTTGGGGAACTGATGATATCTCGCAGTTTTAAAAGGAAATCCTAGTAACAGTGGGAAGAAAAAACAAGTGAAATCATCTGGTCTCTTGTGCTGTGCCCCTCCATGACAGAGACATTTGGGTCTCACAGTGGTCTGCTTGGAGAAAGACTGGCTGGCACACTGTATGCCTCAAGCATGCAGGAAGGCTGCCAGGGATTTCTTTTGAGAACTGGGCTGTCGTATTGTTTTGTTAAGTGTTTTAAGGCAACGGGTTGCTTTGGTTTGTTTGCAGCAGACCTAGGACTCATGCCTGAGAGCCCTGGTGGCCCATCTGTTCAGTGCTTGGCTGCTAAGTCTAAAGTTGGCTGTTCGAACCCTCCCAGCTGCTCCACCAGAGAAAGATCTGCCATCTGTTCTTCCCTTAAAAAGTACAGCTTTCAATACTGAGAGAGTTAAGGTTTATTGTGCCAACCTGGCCGATGAACACATGTGGGATTAATTGAAGGGCAGAGAGATAAATGGCTCAGTGAGCCTCGCCTTTCCAGTTCTCGGGTCTCTTGCTCTTTGATGGCCGGACCAGGGTGCAGCTGCCTTAGCCAGTTCCCTGCTTCAGCTTGCAAGGCTCACTTCCTTCAAGACATCCTTGAGGAGAAGCCACATGGACCTATCGTGATGCAGCCCTGGGTGCTGGAGCAGCCACGTGGAGACCCCTGCCAGTGCTGAAATGATTACTACACGGTCACTGATTCAGCTTTCCTCCTGCAGCCAGCATCATTGTGTGTGTTTTGTTAGATTGAGGAGAACTTTGTAGATTGGTGTTGGACTTATGGGCTTGGACAGCACTGGGTTGGGATGCTTTCTTAATGTACTCTTATCCTTTAACTCTCTCTTATATACATGAGTTTCTGTGGATTTTTTTCCTTCTAGTTTACCCAGACTAACTCAAATACTCTCTGGGGCAGTTCTACTGTGCCACATCAGGTCAGTAAGAGTCAAAATTGACTCGACAGCAC
This sequence comes from Echinops telfairi, assembly GCF_000313985.2. NCBI lineage: Eukaryota > Metazoa > Chordata > Mammalia > Afrosoricida > Tenrecidae > Echinops > Echinops telfairi. The sequence goes on from NW_022103915.1 coordinate 30,324,643, forward strand.
TTCACAACAAGGATAGGACACCTGGAGCTATGAGTTAAACCTTGAAACACTTGTGTACTTAACCAAACACACCAGAATTCTCTCGTCTTAATATTTTGAGTTACAATTTTAATGCAGTAATGTTTCCTTCTTTGGCTCAATTGGGAATTCGGTGCTTTTCTTCTGAAACCAGGTTGAGCCTGATAGGCTGGCTCTCATACTCATTAGAGTAATGATAATGTTTACTTTCTTAGACGTGAGTGGAAGGGAGATGGAAGTGCTTTGTTGAAGTCAGCAGCCCCTGGAATTTGCAGGGGGGGCCTAACCCAGCCGGGACAGCCTTGTTTTTCTGGGTCCCCCAAGTGTTCAGCCTTTGACTGGGTGTAGGCCCAGCCCTTTTCCATCATGCTCTGTTAGTGGAAAATCTTTCTGAATTTTCCTTCTCTGATAAGTCTCTGCTTCACACCAGTTTGGCTTTGGGCAGTTTTTATGGTGTATCTTATTTTACAGCCTACCAGGTAATAAATAGTACTTCAAAAGGGGTTTTAAAGTAAAAGTAGAAAAAGCCTGAGACTTTCAGGCGCCTGAGATTGAACTGTAAGGAAAGGAGGAAGCCTGCATTGGACAATAGGTTCGGATGGTGATAGAAGAGATTGCATTTGCAGACCCTTTTAGAAGATACCGCTGCAGTTTTTCTCCCCGCAGAGCAGTGCTCAGGACCCCTTCTCTTCCAGATTGCGAAGGTTGAGAAGCTGAAACCTTTAGAGGTGGAGCTGCGCCGCCTGGAGGACCTTTCCGAATCCATCGTGAATGATTTTGCCTACATGAAGAGACGCGAGGAGGAGATGCGGGATACCAATGGTGAGGGCCGGCCGCCCTCCTTTTCATCCTCAGTGAGCCCCCAAGGGGACAGACCCTGAAACCTTTGACTCCAGTGTGCCTTCTCGCTGCTGTGTCAGGGAGATGTGTGCAAGGCCAATTGCTTCTGTGCCGTTGCTGCCCAAAGTAAAGACACCGTCGTAGGTGTTCAAGTGACATTTCTTCTGTGCTAGGCCGTTGAACAAAGCTTATAGTCTGTCCATGTGATAATACTAGTTTTTGTTATTGTAAACATTTTATATATATATATATACACATTTAGTCAATCTGAAATCCTACCTCCTACAGAGTGCATCAGTTAATTGATTGCCTTAACAAGCTGAGACTCACTTCATTGCCTTTACAATGCTTTTGTGTTTTTGTTTTTAAGAGTCAACAAACACTCGAGTCCTGTACTTCAGCATCTTCTCCATGTTCTGCCTCATTGGACTCGCCACCTGGCAGGTCTTCTACCTTCGCCGCTTCTTCAAGGCCAAGAAGCTGATTGAGTAAATGAGGCACAGCCCCTCCCACCTCTTATCTCACTCAGCAGAACATCGCTGGAACAGGCCTGACTAATGGCCCGCCAACAGCACCATCAAGGCACGTTGGAGCTTTTCTTGCCAGAACTGATCTCTCTTGGGGTGGGGGGACACGGGGTACCACCTAGACCCAACAAGCCAATGAGGGACTTCTTTTTAACTTGGTAGGATATGGACTGGTTTTTCAACAATAGGTCTCTTAGGGTCACCTTTGGGGGGGAAAAAAACTAAACAGACTCGGGGTTACCTAGATAATGCCAAAGCCAGCATTTGTACTGGGTTTCCTCATGGGATCAGTTTGAACCAGGTTTTCCTTCCTTCTCCCGCTTGCCCAGCTGCTTGGGCTCCTGCTCTTAATTCCTTTACCAAGACCCCTTTGGGTTTCCTTGTGAAAACGCCCTTAGCTTTCACTGACCCTTAGCTGAAATATGTAGATAGCACCTGGTGATAAGCCTTTTCATAACTCTCCGTCTCTCAAAAGTGAAGGATGTGGTGAGGTTTGAACTGTCGCAACTCTTAAAGGACATTTGTTTAGAAAATTAAAATGTTTGTGCTCAACTGCTTGATCTTTGTGCCCCCCTTTTGTGTATGTGTTTTTATTTCTGTGCAGTTTTATCATGGGTACAGATTGTATGATGACCACCACAGTTCCATCACACAGATCCCTCTGCTACAATTTTATAGCCAGAGCCACCTTCCTTTCCCCTCCTCCAAGTCTGGCAACCACTAATGTCTTCACCTCTGTAACGTGGCATCGTGGAATCGTGTCGTGTGCCCTTTGGAGAGGCGCTTGTCTTGAACCTGCCATGCTGTTACAGGTACCAGGAGCTGCTCCTTTTCGTAACTGAGCAGTGCGCTAAGGCCCGGCTGTGTCACAGCTGGTTTAACCGCGCCCCATTACAGCACACGTGGTGCTTGTCAGTTTGGGGACATTGTGAATAAAGCTGCTGTGAACATTTGTGTACGTTTTTATGTGAACTCAGTTTTTTTTCTTTTTAATTACGTAAATGCCCAAGAGGGCAATTTCTGGGTTATGTGGTAAGCACTTAAAAAAAGAAAGAAGTGACCCCAGGCCATTTTACAGTTCCACCAGCAGTGTATGGCTGACCCAGTTCCTCTCCATGGCTAGCATTTGGTATTATATTTAAATTATAGCTATCCTGCTAAATATTGTCTCTCTTAATTTGCATTTCCTTAGTGGAGAATGAGGTTAATCCTCTTTTCAGGGGCTAACTTGCCACAGTGATCTATCTATTATTGTTGTTTGCCTAGTTTCCAATTGCATTCTTTTTAGTTCTGTTTTCTCAGAATTTCTTATAAATCCTAGATAGAAGGATTATGACTGTTGAATATGACTGTTTGAATTTTTAACACAGCTTTTGCCAAGGGAAAAATACAAAGCCCCAGTTTTTTGTGCATTCTTTCATGCTCTGTCTCAAGAATTAAGCGGTTCGATGACATCATCACCAAGGAACTTTAAGGTGACTAAAGGGCAGTATCATTAATGTTATGTAAATGTATGTGTACAAATTACCATAGTCATAAACATTGATAAAACATGCCATCACTTGAAATTTTTCCCACTTCTCTTAGGAAAGTAGATGGAAGTTTACTTTTCCTGTAATTAATCAATCTCTCTGTTAAAAACTCTACGGACTTTTACAAGACTCAGCTAATAGCTAAGGCAAGAATACCAGGATTTAGACCTTGCAGTTTGCAATTAGCAGCAGCATATTGGAATTAACAGAGGACCCAGACCGAGTACTCTGGATAAAGTACAAAAGCAGATGAAGGAATGGAATGAGTTATGTTAAAATCCCAGGCTGTTTGGTTAATGTTCCAGCTACTGTGACCTCCAAAAGTCTTTTTCTTTTAATTTCCTTCGACTCCTTGTATCGATTGCTTCTTTCATTCTCTCATAAATGTGTGCAGCACTGCCATCCACTGTTAGAAACTGGATGGAACTGCTTCAAATGGCCTGGCAGGGGGGTCCTTGCCTTAGGGAAACTGGTGTGGAACAGGTTTACCTGTGGTGCTGTGTTGTATGAAATGCCCAAATAGGAAAAAGAATAAATCAGTGTGTGGGTAACGATCCATTCTTAGACATCTAAAGGTGAGATTCTATTTTGTACCAGTAGCCTAACAGTGTACTCTTTCCTATTTCTGAATGTGCCTTCCCCCTTTTTGGAAGCAAGGAAAGTTACTTCATTGGTGGAGGTTTGTTCTAACAGAATGTCAAGGCTGGAGGAGGAGAAGAGTTTATCTTGAAGTTTTTGTTTTTCCCCTCCGGATGTGACACTGAATTTGAGCTCTGTGACACCGAACTCTTCCTTTGACTCAAGCCAAAATACCAGCTTGGGCATTGAAAGTTGACTTTGTGCTGCCTTAATTTTGTCTAAAAGGCACAGGTGTTTGCCGTTTGATCAAGGCTAGTGCAAGAGCAGATCTGTTTTTAAAAAAATGATGTTATTCTCCATTTTTTTAGCATATTATCCCACAGGGCCTATATAAATGAGAATGATACGTTCGTTCTAAGGATTGTTATACCATCGTCATAAACCTTTATCATAAAGCCATTTTTCTAACTGTTTAATGGAAAAGAGGCAGGTGGGATGTATAACGGTTTACTTGTGATTAGGTTGGGGGGGTTTGTGTAAATTTTTACAAATAAAGGCTAGCAGAAACCATCTTGGGCGTGTTCTCTGTGACTGTGGAGTATGTGTGGATTGACAATAATTCCTCCCTGTTCACCAGTTTTCTTGTTTCCTCATTTATTTCACATGGGTGTAAAGGCGTGGTGCTTCAGTTGTACCTCCTCAGAAAGACCAGGTGGCCCCTGTAAGCCCAGTGTCTCTGCAGCTTCTAGCGCTCCTCGCCCTCCTTCCTAGAGTGCTCCTCTCAATTCAGAGCCCCAGGAGCTTGCTTTTGAGATGCGTCACATTATGCAGAGCCCCACCTCAACAGGTAGAGGCCATTTCTTTCCGATTACTTGCAGTTGAACACTTTTCAATGGCTCTGTTTCCAGAGTCATGAAATGTTTGTATATCACCGACTTACCTCTTTTTCACCTTCTACCTCCATTCCCCACAAAAATCCATAGCCTGTAAAGTAGGCTATGTATAGACTAAGAGGAAGTCATTCTAACAGCGAGGGGAGACCGCGTGGTTTAAAATCCGGAAAGGTGTGAGTTAGGGCTGTATCCTTTCACGATACTTTTCTGTGTGCTGATCAAATAATAAAGCACAGCACAGCATCAGAATTGGAAGAAGGCTTATGAACAGCCTGCGATATGTGGATAACACAACCTTGCTGAAAGCAAGGAGGACTTGAAGAAATTGCTGATGAAGGATTGCAGCCTCAGTATGGATTGCAACTCAGTATAAAAAAACCAAAATGTTAACAGCAGGACCAGTAGATAACAGCTACTAACATAATCAATGGAGAAAAGATCGACGCTGCCAAGCTTGGATCCACAATTATTGCTCATGGAAGCAATAGTCAGGTGGTCAAAGGACACACTGCTTTGGGTAAATCTGCACAAGACCTCTTTAAAGTATTGAAACACAAGGAGGTTAATTTGAGGACTCGGGTGCCTGACCCAAGCCACTGTATTTTCAGTCACTTCCTATGCATGTGAGAGTTGGACATTGAATAAGGAAGACAAGAGAAGAACCGTGCATTTGAGTGGTGGAGCTGGAGAAGAACATTGAAAGTTCCGTGGACTGCCAGAATAAACAAGTCTTTTGGAAGAAGTACAGGCAGCATGCTCCTTGGAAGCGAGGATGGCAAGACTTCTTACCACATACGTACTTTGGTCATTTTATCAGGAGAAACCAGACAGCATGCTTGGTAAAGTAGAGGGGCAGCAAAAAATAAAGACCCTCGAGATAAGCTGGGCATAGTGGCTGCAACACTGGGCTCAGGCATAACAGTTACGAAGGTGGAGCAGGACCGGGCAGTGTTTTGTTCTGTTGTGCACAGATGGGGCCGCTAGGGGTTGGAACTGACTTGATGGCACCTAACAACAGAACCAGCTGTTAACCTGTTCCAGGCTGGTAGCAGGAAGCCAGGTCCTCGTTATAAAGGAAGGGTGCCAGAGAAATGTGTTCTGGGTTTTATTTTTGTTGTTGTTTTTCCAGCTCTGGCTATTTAGCTTCTCTAGATGAAAATCTGTACTTCGGATTTGGGCTATTTTGTTTGCAACCAAAGGGGGTGGGGGGTAAAAACCCCAATTTACTGAGTATCTTTAATGTGCTGAGCTAAAAGTAAGCTCTGGCATGTACTCAGATGAAGAATGCTTTCTAATTTACAGAAGGCAGCAGCCTCTGTCTGCAACGTGTTCACAAGGGCGTTTGTCCCTCCAGAAAACCTTCAGCAAGTTTACCCACAAAAGTGCCCTTGTATATGCCCTCCTTGAGTGTTGGCCTGTCTTGTTGCAGTGCACGGAATTACTGGATGCGGCACTCCCACCATTAGTGTTTGTATCTGCCACCAAATGGCTGGGAAGGGTGATGTAAATTTGAAGTGCTTGTGGCCCAAGAGAAGTGAATAGCTTGGTAATAGTGTAAGTAAGGTACATACCCTTGTGGGGTGAGACAGTGCAAATAAGTCGTATGGGACCCTAACAAGATTGGTCAGTTTTGCCATCCTCAAGTCACTGCCGTCCAATCGATTCTCACTCAGGCTACCCTTTGTAGGGTCACTGAGACTGCATCTTAATGGGAGCACACAGCCTCATCTTTTCTCCCTTGGAGTGGCTGGTGGGTATGAGCGGCTGAATTACTGAGCCCAGCAGAGAGATTGAGAATGCTGTGGGAGGGATGTTAGAATTGATTTTTTTTTTTTTTTTAAGACTAGAAAGATTTCTCTGACCTCCCCCCCTCAGAGGAATCAAGGCTCAGTTCTGCTGGGTTTAAAATGAGCCATCTCAGAAACAGGAAAGGGGGATTGCTCCACCATCAAAGGGAAGAGCCAGGAGAAATGTGTCCTGTGGACCCCTGAGATCTCTGCACTGACACACTGCCTCCAGAGGTGGAGAACCATGGCAGAGAAGTGAAAGCTGCAGACCCAAGAGCAGGATTCAAGGTGGGTGGGCTTCCCAGTGTCTTTGGGCAGGTTGACTTGCTGGTGGAGTGGTTTGCCTCTAAGCACTTAATTGGGGGGCGGGGGGCAGCTAAGTTTGCAGACCCAAAGAGAGTTGAGTACTTTCAGGCTGAGGCTTAACAGTGGAGTGAGCATTTAATCAGCAGAGTTATACTTATTTAAGCAAGGCAGAGGCCACAGGGCTGAGAAGCCAGGAACTGAAAGCTAAGACTTGCCCGAGCAGCTCATGAGGCCAAGGACCCGGGTGTATCTTGTAAACATGACTGGGTGGAGACTATCCTGACCAAAGAACTGTATCCTGAGAATTCCCAATCCTGGATTATAACCAGTTATTTCCCTAATAAATCATACCATCTCATGAGTATGGTTTGCAAGTTTGGTGTGGCCATTGCTTTGAGTTACCAAACAGGTGAGCAGCAGAGAGCGCTTTGGCAGGAGCAGTTGGTATCCACATTGGTAAAGGAGCTGCGGGCTGGAGGCACATCACACCTGTGCCTCAGAGGAATCAGCCCTGGGCTGATGGTGCCGCTCGTCCCACCTTATGAAGTAAGAAGTGCCCGGTGCCGCCCTCTCCCACCATGACACTTGTAACAGCAGTTAGACACTGTCATTGCCTGGGTTTGGGGTCTGTTCTATGAACTGAAAATAAGTTCCATGAGAGTAAAAACCATGCTTATTTTGTTCTCTTGTGTTTGTTGAATGAAAAATTTTAAATGATCTGTACAATCTACACTTCTGAGATGAAATTAAAAAGTACAAAATTTAAGAGGTTATTATTATGTGGTAAAAATGTTATGTACATACCAGATATGGTTTGACTTCAAGTACTACTTCAAAAAGTTTGCTGAAACATTCCGATCGCAATCTATTTTTCTAATGAATGTTTTGCAGCCCCCTCATATAAATGGCTCCTCATCTTGAATGCTGGTAAGACACAAATGAGTTGTCAAAAAGTATTGCTGCTAGGCTTCCAGGTCCTCTGTGTGTGGTTTGTAGCAACAAAATGTTTAAACATGTTTCTGTGATCATGGATGGCTACAGACAGTGATCTTGGGAACAGACCTGCCGTTAGAGTGCCTTCTAAAAAGATCCAATCAAAACAGCGGCTTCCAAGGGGATCTGCTGGGCTTGCTAAATGCTTTGCCAAAAGGTCAGCTCGGGGGAGGTGAAAAAAAAAGTCAGCTCAGAGGGCTCTGGTGACTGTTTATTGGGATTCTTGATAGATTTTCTTGAAGAGAACAAGATAATCGTGGAGGCGTATGAAGTAAAATGCAGCGGTGTATTGGTGAGAAAAAGGCCAGATAAGTTGTGCTAAGAAATTTCCCAGCACTAAAATGTCCCTGCCCATTCTTCCAGAGTAGCAAGGTCTGTCCCTTACCCCATCCACCATATAGCCCCAATTTTGCCCCTTCAGAGTTCTTTGTACTTTGCAAACACAAAATTTTAAACTTGTTTGAGTCCCTCGAGGATGGTCAAAGATCCTTGAAGCCAAACTGAAGAATGTTAAATTCTGATAAAGAAGGGGGTCTGGTTATAAGGATAGGTGATGAAGTGGTAAGGCATTCAGTTTGTAACTTCAAGGTCAGAAGTTCAAAACCACCAGCTTCTCCCAGGGAGAAAGATGGGGCTTTCTACTCCTGTAAAGAGTTACAGTTTCAACTGGATTAATGGTTCCTTGGGGATATGGCAGGGGAGGTTGGGGGAAGTGGGAAGTTAATAAAGAGCACAAGAATGAATATGTTGTAAAACTGTGGTGATAATTGTACAACTCTTGTTGGATGTGACTGGACTGTTGTATGATTTCTGAATGGTATGCCAATAAAACTGTTGGAAAAAGAGTTAGTCTCAAGCAGTTCTCCTATAGAGTAGCTATGAGTTTGATACGCTAGTAGCATAATTACTATAGGTCCTTGGTGGCACAGACGGTTAAGCACCCTACTACCAGGGGAAAGGGTGGTGGTACACAGCGCCCGGAGCCACCTAATGATTTGCTCTGAAGGTCAGCCTTGAGAACCGCTGGGGTGCACTTTCCTCCGAACACATGGCGGGGCCACTGACAACCACATAGTGCCCATCTTCCTAACGCAGCCTTCCCCACGGCCGC
>NW_022103915.1:30333791-30379025 GCF_000313985.2 Echinops telfairi
GCGGCCCGGCCCGGCCCGGCGGGGGGCGGCTCCTCTGCGCGGGGCTCCCCGCCGCACGTGCACCCGGACCGCACGGGGCTGGCTCTGCCCACTAACTGTCCCGTTCGTTCTTCAGTCCGGGACCGAACCGGGCTCGGGGTCGCGGCCCTACAAAGAGGAACGCGCTTTATGGTTTAAGGCCATGCGAAGAGGCATCTGCCCTGCAGACTGTAAAATCGGGGGGTGCCGGTGTGAGGTGTGGCCAAAGCACCCGCCCTCCCGGCCGCGCAGCTCGCCACGGTCGGGGTGCGGGGTGGGGGGCCGGCTCAGTGGACGGGGAGCCTAGCTCCCGGGCCCCGCCCCCCACCCCTCCCCTGGGTGACTGCTGCCGCTGCCCTTACCTTGAACCCTCTGCTGGAGACGGTTCTGGAAGGTCGTTGGGAAGTTGGGCGTGTGTTGGTTTCAGCGGGGGGTCCCCTGCAGTGTTCCGGCCCGGGACATACTTTATGGGTATTCTAGGCCATGGCTGCTGAAGCCAGGGTCCTCCTTAGAGGGAAGGATGGCGAGACTTTGTCCCGCGTACTATGGACGTGTTGTCAGCGTAGACCAGTCCCTGGAGAAGGGCATCCTGCTTGGGAAAGGCGAGGGGCAGCGAAAGAGAGGAAGGCTGGATTGACACGGTGGCCGCCAACTGTGGGCTCAAACCTAGCAATTGTGAGAGTGGCACAGGACTGGACGGCGATTCGGGCGCTATGAGCTGCAATGCTTAACCTTTGAAGAGGGCACTGCGATGCCTTTGAAAACCTAATGGAAGCATCGTAAACTCCCAGCCTCCCCCTTAAAAGAAGCCCTTGTTTGCACGAGTACCTTATATACGCGAGTATAAGGCGACCTGAATTTCAGCCAAGGCACCTAATTTTACCACAAAAACTGCATGTCACATGTGCTGAAAAACTCGGCTTATATTGGAGTGTGCGTGTCTCTCTGGGAGAGATCCGTGGATCACTGAGCCCCACACTAAGGGTGTTCACTGTGCTGAAACCCTTTGGCGGTGACTCTTCTTCCAAAGTCACCTGCACACTGGGTTTGGTCACTGTCTTAAAGCTCAGCCTTTGGGACAGTTGGACATTTAGCCAGCATCGGTGATCCAGACGCAGTCCTGTGTGGTTTTCAAGAGATGGGGAGAGAGGCGCTTGGGTGTTTCTTTTTGATTTCTGAGTGCTACATTAATGTAGTGTTAGAATCACTGCGGTGACTCAAGTTTTTTTTGCGCTCACATTATGGGGTCACCGTCAGTCGGCATCATGGCCGCTAGCTGGCCTTGCTCTTATCTAGAATAAGATAAGAACACAGTGTGACTTACCTGGGAAGACTAAACAAAAATCACCAGTGCCATCGATAGAATGAGATAGAAACCCAGTCTTCTCTTTTTCCCAGATGTTGTGGTCAGCGCTACATGACTGCCCTACATGACTGCCGTCCCAGCATTCCTTTCCTCCACAGCCCCCATTGTGGCTATCAGTACCTGGCCATAGCGTGCCTCAGCCTGTGGGATGTACCCCTAGCTCACATATCTGTGTTTGGGGATATTTTATTATGTGGTTGAAAGTTTACAGAACATGTTCGTTTTCTTGTCAACAGTTTTTATACCTTTTGTGAGTGACATTTGTTGCAAATGTCCCTTAGTGTAACCGTTTTTCGCACTTCTACCCCAGGGGCCTCCATTTCTGTTTGCCCAACGTTCCTGTCCCAGCCTTCAGGACTTTGGGGGCAAGTGCTGCTCTTTTAGTACTTCAGAGGTGTTACTGTTTGCTGTATAGGCCTGTCTATTGTTGGGCTGAAAGGTGGTCTCCAGGAGTAGGTTCTGGTGGTGTAGTGGTTACAAGTTGGGCTGCGATCCGTATGATCAGCAGTTCAAAACCATTAGCAGCCTCCAGGGCAAAAGACAGGACTTTCTAGGCCCACAGGGGGGGATTGCCATGAGTCAGCATTGACTGAAGGCAGTGAGGTTTTTTTGTTGTTTTTGAGGCGTGGGTTCATTTCCAAGTTGGAAGGCTATGTAAAGGACTGTAGTCTCGGGTTTCTGCAACCTCTTAGCAGACCAGTAAGTCTGCTCTTTTGTGTAATTTGTGTGATTTTGAATTCTGCATTTCACAAACACTGCCCAGGACCCTCTATTGTGATCCTGATCATAGGGTTGGTAAGATGGTTGAGCACCATCAAGTTCTTTTGGCCTCAGATTAGTGGAGGCTGTGGTTCCTGTTGGGTCGCTGTTTCCTTGAATCTTGATTTTTTTCATTCTTTGCTCCAGGTAGGAAGTAACCAACTATTCTATCTTTGGTGGCCATTTCCATACTATGATTTTACCAGGATCTGACATGTATGTCACATTAGTGGGGCACAAAGTAAGAGCATCTTCAGACTTTCCCTAATCCTGCAAAAAATCATCATCATTTGTAGGCTTTTAACTAAAGTCTGTTCATGTTTCTTTTAAAATATCATTTATGCCCCACCAGCCCCCACTCCCCAAATCATTGTCTTGTAGGTGATGTTCACGTTCCTTTTAAAGGAAAAAAAGTCCAGCCTTTGCTCATGGCAGACGCATGCTTTCTAGGCTTGTTGGCCCCGTGTGGATTCACGCATTGCCATGTAAGAGGAAAGCACCAGGCCTCTGTTACTGTGTTGTAGGATGACTCACTGGTTGTGTGGAAGGAAGTTGATCTGACCCGACTGTCTGAAAAGGAACGGCGTGATGCCCTGAATGAGATTGTGATCCTGGCGCTTCTGCAGCACGACAACATCATTGCCTACTACAATCACTTCATGGACAATACCACCCTGCTGATTGAGCTGGAGTATTGTAATGGTAAGCTCAACTCCAGACTTCCTCCAGGCGGATGCTCTTGTGCTCACACTTCCCTGGAGGAGGAGGAGGAGGAAAAAGAAAAGGCCTGCGCTGAAGGCTTTAAACAGGTTTCTAGTGTGTGAGACAACTGTCAAGCCCAGGAGAGTTTTGAAGTGAGATACAGAATGAGGGCAGGGAGTGTCCTTGCATACTTAATTTGTCTCTTGTGATTATAGTTCCCTCTCTGGTTGGATTTTATGTTCATTTTTAAAGGTTTTTTTGGTTTTTGTCAGGAAAAGATGTTAACCAGGCATTAAAAGCAAATGGCCTGCCTCTGTTGATACAATACCTATGAAATTGTATAGGTGATACAAGAAGGCTCCAGGAGATTCCTGGGAAATTCCATAATCTTCTGGCTCCGTTTTCCCACAGACTTTTTGAAGCCCCTTCTTAATTATTACTGACTTGAGCTATAGCTGTCTTAGTAAAAAGTGGCTTTTAAAAACAACAGTAACTCATAACTGAGCAAAAAGGATGCCTAGAAAAGCCTGGCCTTCCTTATCCGGCCTCTGGTTGATGTGTACTGTGATCCGAGCTTACGTTGCCCAGATAATAAGAGAACAGATCTGACTCCGTCTTTTAAGCTCTGACCTCAGGCAGGCAGCTTCTCTGTGCCTTACTTTCCTCATATTTAGGTTGTACCTACCTCCTAGGATTGTTATATTAAGTGAATTAAGGTATGTCAAGCCCTTGGTTTGTAGCAGGTAGATGACACGTGCTGTCCTAGTTGTCAGGATCCCTGGTGGCACAGTTACTTAGGTGTTGGGCCACCCACCACAAGGTCCGAGTTTGAGACCACCAGCTGCTTCTTGGGTGAAAGATGGGGCTTTCTACTCCCAGAAAGAGTTACCGTCTCGGAAACCCACAGGAACAGTTCCACTCTGCCCTATAGCGTCACTATGAGACGGAATTGGCTCACCAGCAATGAGTTTTGGTACGATCTGTTATTCTCATTGCACAAGAGAACCTCCACAGCCCTTTCCTGAGGTGCATGTTAAAGAGGTCTCAGATTATTTCTTCATCTAAGTCCCTAAGAGAAAGTTTTAGACATCTTAATCTTGTCTAGATTTTGTGTGTTATGACTGTTTCTGGTCAACCCCAGTACTATGAAATTGTATGAAAGACTTTTGAAGTAGCAGGAACTTCAAGTAGTTAACTTCCTTTGTGGTTAGGAATAACTAGAATAAATAATACATTTAATCAAAACTGAGCTTCTGAATTTAAGGGGAAGGGAAGTTGTAAAGCTTAGCCAGGACTAGAGTATAATTTATAGTTGCAGGTAGGAAGTGAGATGAAGCATAGTAATATGTGGTCAGTATTACTTAATAAAAGGGAGAAGTGCAAAGAATTAGGGGAGGGAGTTAATGGTTACATTAAAAATCTGGGGATGAGCCCCCAATAAAATGATTTTTTTAAAAGAAAAAATAAAAAAAAATAAAAAGATAAAAGACTAAAAAAAAAAAAAATAATGAGAAAACCAAAAAAAAAAAATAATAAAATAAAAATCTGGGGAAACCTTTTCAGTGAGAAGTAGGAAAAAAAGTTATCAGTGATATATATACACATGCATATACATGTGTGTATGTGTGTATATATATACATATATATATGTATTTATACATCCTGCACATCCAACACCTTATGTCCCAGGTTTAACCCCAATGTTGTGCCTGTCATACTGGGAGAGCTGTTACAGAAATACGGCAAATTCCTTAAAAAGGAGTCTCAGGAAAATCATTTGACTTCAGAGACATTCAAGCAAATGTCACTAATCGAGTATGACTGGAATGGTTTTTACACTAATCTTTTCCAAAAATGCCTCCCTCCCATCTCGTATTGAACTCTTAATAGGAAGGAGAACCTTTGCAAGATATTTCTGAGAGAGGAGGACTTGTTTTGAAATGTCAAAAAAGAGGAAGAGATGTTTTCTTTCTTTTTCTTTTCTTTCTTTTTTTTTCTTTTGAGAAGCCGAATCCTCCATTTTCTTGTGACACCTGTTAAAACCCCATTGGATACCACCAGGTCCTAGCTTTGGCTGCTGTTACGCAATTCAAACCAATCTCAAATAATCTCTCTTCTTTAATTGCAGGAGGGAACCTGTACGACAAAATTCTTCGTCAGAAGGACAAACTGTTTGAGGAGGAGGTACTGCTGTTCTTGTGGAGCGACCGTGAATAGTAGTGTTGTGACTGGCATTGACTCTTCCCACAATGAAGAGTGTTCTTTTCCTTTTGTTCAGAACCCTCCCAGGCTCTGATTGATATTCATGAGAAAGGAAACCTCTAACAAGGAAGCTGTCTAACTGCTTCCTAAACGTTTTACCTTCACGTCATGATTCTCTGTGGGCTTTTTTCCTGGTTCTCTTACTGCATACTGGTATGGTTTTCTATACCTTTGCATTTTTTCCTGGGTTTCTTTCCACAAGTCTGCTTCACCATACTATAAGTTTTAATGATATGGGAACTACTATATGATGTAATGACCTGCTTTTTCTTCTGACTCCTACCACCTTCTTTGCCTACTCAACCAACAAGCAAGAGATGTCAAGTCATTTGAGTCGTAGCCTCTGGTTGCAGCTTCCTTTCGTGTGTGTGTGTGTGTGTGTGTTTATGTAAGTGGAATTTTGTCTGTCTTTCCAATCCCAACTATAATTTCCTTTGTCTTTGCAGATGGTGGTCTGGTACCTATTTCAGATTGTCTCAGCGGTGAGCTGTATTCATAAAGCTGGAATCCTCCATAGGTAATGAGCGAAGGAAACTTACCTTACCAGGTTGATTTCTTCCCACCAGCCCAACCCCCACCCTGGCCCTTTCACTTTTCTGATTAAGCCATGAAAGCTTTTCCTTCTGTGTAATTTAGAAAGGAAAGAGTGCGTAGTGAGGGATGTCATCGTCACTTCCTGGGGTTAAACCCGGCCTGTCTTCCAGGCAGAATCTCTCCAGTGGTAGCTAAGTAGCGCCCCGCTCATGTCCTTTCCAGACATTTTTCAGTTCACTTAATTCATTAATTCATCAGCAAAACCTAGAAGTTGCTACTAGAAATGGGATTAGATTGTGTTGGATTCCCAAAATATAATTTCTTTGAGTAGTAATAGTTCAGTGCTTCTAATTTATAACTGTTCTTTTAAGTGAGAAGCTTAAGTATTTTGTCCAATTTAATTGTACAAATTGACCAGATCTTTATGAGGGAAAATGCATCCATATGTAGTCAGAAGAAGGGTCGTTACGAGGACACCACTTTTCAAGTGAGTCATTGGCCATTAAGTGTGAGATTAATTAGAATACACTAGGGCCTCTTTTTGTATCGGTTGGTTCATCTGGATCGCTAGTGAATGCCTACTGAGGCATATTACTGTTGTCTGCCAAAGGCGACCGGTGTATTGCTCTGGCTAATCACATCTCTTCATAAAGGAAGCCAGAGTGTGAACCAGCGAGGCTTATTTTGTGTTACATGTGGGTCATTAATGTTTAGAGAAACAGCCTATGACTTTATCTAGATGACTTAGCCCACTGGGCCCTGGTGGCATAGTAAATTACCGCAAGGTCAGCAGTTTGAAATCACCAGCTGCTCGGCTGGAGAAAGATGAGGCGTTCTATTCCCATAAAGAGTTACTGTCTCAGAAACCTTCAGGGGTGGGTCTGCTCTGTCCTGTAAGGTCACTGTGAGTCAGAATCCACTTGATGGCAGGGAGTGAGTTGGTTTGGTTGGTTGGTTGGTTGTCTTTGGAGTCACATTGCTGCTAGGACATGCAGTCTCCTCATTTGCCATAACAGATGATTTGAAACTCTGGTAACCAGCCGTTAAGTTGCCTTGACATTGATCCATCCAGTGCGGAAGTGGTCGTTGAAGAGGCAGTGGACTTCATAGGAATTAGAGTTTGGGGGATGGTCCCTTTTCCAGTCTCCACGTATGTGTGCAACTGATGACCACCATGCTGACGATCCCTTGGAGAAGCTGAGCCGTGGTGGCCCATTCAGTGTTCTTCTGTCTGAAACCTGCATGGGGTTTGGGGTGAGATCAAACAGTTGATTATATGAGTTTAATATGCAGCACCTCTTTTTCAGAGATATAAAGACATTAAATATTTTTCTGACCAAGGCAAACCTGATAAAACTAGGAGATTATGGCCTAGCAAAGAAACTGAATTCTGAGTATTCTATGGCTGAGACGGTGAGTGTGTGTTGCTCTTCATTTTCCTTTCTGCCCTGTTCCTTTTCATTACCGTGGAGTATAACTATGCCCCCCAAATCCTCCACACTTTCCTCAGTATTCTTGCAGGTTCTCCATAGTCTGCAGTGGCCGTTTTTGTCTGGGCGCCTAGTGGTGTCCACGTGACAACTCTGACTAAAAACCTTGATAAGAGCACCGGAGTGGGTTTCTGTTTCCCTGTCCAGTGCAGTTCTCGTAGATCTCGGTATGTCCCTTAAGATTTGAACTCAAAGCATCAGGCAACTCTGGGTGTGTTCTGTTTGCATGTTTCTGATTCTGAGAGGAAGTCCTGTGTGACAACGCCTGATGTCTCGAGAACAGTCTTTCGTATCTAACACAAGCTGAAGTGTAGGCCTCCCTTCTCAACCAGTCTTGAGAAAGACAGAGTAGAGGTAGGTATACAGTGCTCATGAGGACAGTGATCGCCTCTTTTTAGGAACTGCAAAACCTAATTACTGCTCTTCTGGCTTCACAGTGTTTTATCCTTAAAAGAACTAGAAGATGTAAGTTAATAAAAACTAATCTGCTCTGATGATGTGTTTTGATAATGTCAAGATAGGTCTGCAAGCAATTTAGAGACATCTAAGGATGCTAATGAACCAGGATTGGGAGTCTCTGTTTCAAGAACTTGCTTGGTCTGTTTGGATGATGTTGGCTAAATTGAGCTGCTCAAGAAGCAATCGTGTCCTTGTATGGGCTTTTCTCATCAAGAACAATCGCTCAAGCAAGACTTGACTGTTATTAAAGCCAGTTCAGTACTAGAAAGGAACGATAGGGAAAATAATAAATGCCATGTACGCCATCTGAAAATATCTCCTTTGCTGGTTAAAGGTGCCGTCAGTTTTTCTAGAGCTGCTGAGACACATGGTGTCTCACATCTTGGGAAAGGCTTGACTTCCCTCCAAGACATTAATGCCCAAGCCTGTTCCTGGAGTCATAAAAGCTTCCCTGGCTCTGTGAGGATACCACTTTCAAATTGAGCCGTTTCAAAAGCTGTATTGCAGTGTGCATTTTAGTTAAAAATGTGTGTCCCTTCTTTTCAGTCGTCATTCCCTACTGCCACTACAATAATGCCTGGGCCAGCTGGAACCTGTGTAAGGCCGGAAACACAAATATTTTTCATGAAATAGAGAGCAATGACTGCACCCTGTCAAAGGCAGAAAAAAATGCAAGACCTAGGAAAACCAGGCAGGCCGTAGCATTGTAGTCCCCACACCTTTCACTGTAAATCTCTGTCCTTGTAATATCTGTAGTGGGCTTGAGTGCCTCTGAATTCTGGGAACCGGAGATATGGACCCTCTGAAATTACCACAGAGATTATACTGATGTAAGTGGCCCGAGAGATTTGGTAGGAATAAAATTTCTCCCCTTAGTGGTATCTCCTAAGAATCATTTGGGGGTCTGCTGATAAATGGTGGCACAGCGGGTGAGCCGCTTGTCTGCTAACCTTAAAAGTAAAGGCAGTGTGAACTCAGGAGCCATGAAGATTTTACCGACACAAAGATTTTCAGCCTCAGCTAAGCACTTCTACGCTGGCATAGCACAGCTAGGGGTTACTTACTAGGTCCTAGGAAATTTATTTTTGCTGCTGGAATGTTTAATACAGTTGTCTCAGAAGAGAAGTTATTCTTTGATTGTTTCTTTGTTGTTCAGCTTGTGGGAACTCCATACTATATGTCTCCAGAGCTCTGCCAAGGAGTCAAATATAACTTCAAGTCTGATATCTGGGCAGTGGGCTGCGTCATTTTTGAATTGCTTACGCTAAAGAGGACATTTGATGCAACAGTAAGTTGGTGTATTATCCCCGCTTTGTCCTTGTCATTGAGAGTCAACATCGTTTATCCTTAGCTTTGGCTTCTTTTAACGACAAGTAGGCAAAAATAACCAGGAGTCAGTCACTGGGTTTGTAGTACATTAGACTGCTGTGAACCAGACTTCTTTCCAACTTGAGGACTCCATTAGAGTTACCCTCGTCTGAGCACTGTGCTTGAACTGGCTCTAGGATCCACTATGTGATGCTGTCCCCTGGAGATGCCATTCACTTCTTATGCTTCAATTATATCACTTTTGGGGGTTTTTAGCTTTTTTAAATCATTTATTGGGAGCTCTTATAGATAGAGCATTCCACAGTTCAATCACATCAAGCAGTATTGTACAATTGCTAGCACAGTCAGTTTCAAAATGCATCACTTTTTTAAAAACTAAGGCAAGTTCATGAAAGACTTATTGAAGTATTTTGATCTTTTCAATATAAAATTACACCTTGTATCTCTTCTTCAAGATGCCATGATTTATAGACAAATTCCTGTACGTTTGGTTGTTTAGTAAATAACTAATTTAAAGCAGTGCTTCTCTAACTTTAATGGGGTGACAGAAGACTCACCTGGGCTTTTGTTAAGAGTGCAGATTTTCTCATTAGAATTCAAATAGAAGCCTATCTAACCATAGTACCATGCTCCTCATATCCTGCTACTCACTAGAAGGGAAGGGGGTGACTTTTTGAATATGGAGATAATATCAACGCTGTTTACCTTATGCGATGGCTGCTTGTAAGAATTATGTAAGATAATATTAGAAAATTATTTTAAAAGCTATAAAATACTTTACAGTAGAGTTAAGTAACTTCATAAGACCGCCAAGCCAGCAAATGGAAAAAGCAGTGTTCAAAATTAACTTCTGAAAATGTTTTGAAAATGATGATGCCAACATCGGTACAAATTGGCTTGATGTAATTGATTTATGAATTGTGATATCTGTAGGAGCCCCAATAAAAGGATCAATTTTTTAAAAGTGCAGGTTTTCTTTCAGTAGGTTTTGGGTGGGGCCCAGTAGCCTGCATTTCTAACGAGCTTCCAGGTGATGCTGCAGCTATGGGTGGAATGAACCACTCTGTAAGTAACAGGAGTGGATTCACAACCAGTCTCCCCTATAAACCAGGTGTGAGAGCTTAGGCAAGGCCCTTTTGTTTCATCTTCTATTTTGTTACCTATAAAATAGAAATACTACGTATGGCCCTCACAGAGATGCTCTGAGAAAATGTCAGATCAAGTCATTTGCCTTTCATGAAGCCACCTTATTTTCCTGACTCCTGACACTTATTCTAGTATATTATCTAATTTCCCTAAATAACATAGTAGAAAGAAAATGGGCCTCTTTTAATTCATATACCAATTAGTGATGATGATAACCTCCTTGCAAGGTGTTTTATAAGGATTACAAAGGATCATGTATGAAGCCTGCCTGCTTGGTGCCTAAAAGTGTGGCATTATTACTATCATTATCAACATTATCATTAGTATTTCCCGGCTTACCTATTGCATTAGTAAGAGTCAAGAGAGATACTTGAAACCAAGAAGCACAACCAATCTTGCCTTCTTTTTTCTGGGGGTTCAGTTGAAGGGTCATTACATCATGTGCTCCAAGCCTTGTGCTGTGTGCCACACAGTCATAGTTCTCACTACATGTTAGCCAGCCTTCCATCTCATGGCAGCAGTGCATCCCTGACCTGCTAGTAGTCATGAAAGAACCATACAGAACTGGTGCCCCTTAAAACAGAGGTCCACTAGCGTTTCAGAACCCCTACTGAAAGATGGTAAAATCACCTTTCTGTAACTGGAACTAATGCAGTCAGCATTTTCTTTTAGAATCCGCTCAACCTGTGTGTGAAGATTGTACAAGGAATCCGGGCCATGGAAGTTGATTCTAGCCAGTATTCTTTGGAACTGATCCAAATGGTCCACTCATGCCTTGACCAGGTAGGTGAGATTTCTTCATTGACTTCAGATTAGTGTTCTTCTTTCCTCGTTGTGTAGGCCATAACATAGATGAACCTACAAAAAACCACATCAGCTTCCCAGGGAAGGATGTGTTTCTGGCTGTATCCCCGGAATAGGCATGGTTAATTCACAATGATTTAATTATTAATTTGTGAAGGGAAAAAGGGTGAGCCAATCACAGTGATCAACGTACAATACACGCACACCCTCGGGGGGACAAACAGCAGAAACGTGGGTGAAGGGAGACAGCAAACAGCGTAAAATATGAAAATAAAAATAATTTATAAATTATCAAGGGTTCACGAGGGTAGGGAAAGGAGGGGGAAAAGAGGAGGTGATACCAAGATCTCAAGTAGAAAGAAAATGTTTTGGAAATGATGGTGGCAACATATGTACAAATGTGCTTGATACTATTGGTGTATGGATTATTATAAGAGCTGTGCAAGCCCCCAATAAAATGGTTTATTAAAAAAATAATTTGTGAAATGTTTTGCCATCTAAATTGTGCACCATATTTATCACTGTACATTTCTGTAACTTGATTTTATAAAATGAGACTCACAGGTTTTTATCATTTTATAAAATTACACTCAGATTTCCTAATGTGTATAAAAAAAGAACCCTGGTGGTGTAGTGGATTCTGTGTTGGGCAGCTGCTTGCAAGGGCAGTAATTTGACTCCACTGTCCTCTCTGAAGGAGAAAGATCGGGCTATCTCCTCCCCTCAAGACCCAGAGAAGCGGTTCTCCTCTGCCCTATAGGGCCGCTATGGATTGGAATGGACTTGAAGGCGGGGCGTGGGGGCATGTGTAAGATATATGTAGCTCTGCTGTCTCACAGCCACCGTGCTGTGCAGAGTCAGTATGATTCCAAGTCTGGCCGTAAAGCACAGGCAGCAGAATCACCAGGGGATGGGAATGCAGTGTACAGGTTAAAAATGCAGATTTCTGGGCTCTACCCCAGATCAAGTGGATCATACTTTCAGTGAATGAAGCCCAGAAGTCTACATTTCTGAAAGCCACTGTCTAACTGACCAAAATAAGGAAGGTATATGAGAAACACCCTATCCATGTACAAGTGTTGGTGATAATGAGATGATCAACATGAAATATATCATAAAGAAGTGCTGTCTTTAAAACATGAGAATAATAGTCTTTGGCTAACTTACCTACAGCCTCTACAAGGGAAATAAAATGCCTCTTTTAGACTCTACAGTGCACTTCCCCTTAAACGAAAACTAACCCCATTTTTACTTTTTAGGATCCTGAGCAGAGACCCACTGCAGATGAACTCTTAGATCGCCCCCTTCTCAGGAAACGCAGGAGGTAAAAGATCATTGACCATGAGAGACCTGAGCCAAGTGCTGCCGGAAAGGGTGGTGGTTCCTGGTGTGGCTGCCCTAGTGTTATTTTTGCCAGCATCTCTGCTTTCATTTCACTCCTAAGCCTGTGGTGAGACCCAAGAGCCTTGTGCTCCATCTCTGCATTTTCATCTACACATAGCATTCCAGTGTAGTGATTAAGAGAGACGACTCTGGGTTCAGACACCCTCTGGTCTGCATCTGAGTTCTCTCAATCTCTTGGTCAAGTTAGTTAATGTCTCCTTTTCTCTTATAAGATGAGGTAGGTGAGAACGAAAGGGGATAAATATATAAAGTGGTCAGGCTAAAGGGAGCTTAATAATTGTTGGGGTAGGCTTGGGAATGTGGGTTGGACTTTATTATTTTGGGGGGGTGGTTTGGACTTCATTGTTTGTAGTGCATTTGTGTAGGTGATAGATTGGAGTTGGAGTAGCCTTCAGAGCCCTGTGGCCCATTTCTCAGAGTCAGACTGGGTTGACTTTATAAGCGTCAGTCCATCTCACGGCCCAGAAGTGGGAAGATTGTTCTTTATGCTTTTATGGAGGAGACTTCAAACCTCAACTTGAAGGGAGAGGTCATCTTTATCCTCCTTAAATTCCTTAGTGTGCGTTTCATTCTGGTGCAGTTTTGCTGGGCTCCCCGTCTTCAGCACCACTCAGCTGTCATCCTGTCACACTGCGGCTGGGCACTTGCTGTTGCCTGGTAACAATCAGCCTCCAAAGACGCTCTTTCTCATGCCTGCCTTAGACCTGCATGCGGAATTCCATCAACTTCGTTATTTGCAGCATACTTTTACCTTCTTGTGATATTGAAGTCCTCCTTTCTGGCACTTCTCTAGCCAGGGCTGAGAATTACCTTTATACTCATGTATAAACCGAGTTTTTCAGCATTTTTAAATGTATTTTTTGTGGTAAAATTAGGTGCCTTGGCTGATATTTGGGTCGGCTTATACTTGAGTATATATGGTATGTTTAATGAACTCTAGTCACACCACAGGATCTTACATTTCTATTTTCATGCACATTCCCACATTCTTGCCCACGGGGGCTGTTGAAGTATACTCAGAGCTTTTATTTGGCTTATTTGTCAATAGGGCAATCACTGCCTGAATCTCTTACTTAAATGTTGAGATCATTATAGTTTTGCATTCAGTTATAAAAAAGGGAGACTTTTTGTGCACTTTGATCAGTGGCCCCACCCCACTAGCAGTGATTTTGCAAAACTATAATATACTATCACAGCCAAGATAATGACGTTGACACAATCCACCAACATCATTGATTTTCCCCAGGTTTACTCTTGTGTGTGTGTGTGAGATTATTCAAGAGATTCTTTTTAAGTCTTTAGGTAAATTTGTCGTTCCCCTTACTCCTTCTTTATTTCAATATCAGCTGGCATTCTGTTTAGTTTTGAAGATGGAAAGGGGGGGGGGGG
Organism: Echinops telfairi; assembly: GCF_000313985.2. Classification (NCBI taxonomy): domain Eukaryota; kingdom Metazoa; phylum Chordata; class Mammalia; order Afrosoricida; family Tenrecidae; genus Echinops; species Echinops telfairi. The sequence continues at coordinate 30,347,454 of NW_022103915.1, forward strand.
GAGTGATGGATATCACAGGGGCAATCTTCCAGGATAAGATAGACTTCTTTCTGAGTTAACATCAAATACTTGTGGAATGGGAATTAAAAGTAATCCTAGTTAATGTGTGGGTACCTACTCTGTGTAAATTCACTTTTCTAGGGAATTTAATTGTCCAGGAGTTAGAGTCTAATAGTTGGTAGGAAGAGGGTGTCGTGTACATCATTGAATTAGGAATATGGTGGTTCGATAAGGGAGGTAAAGACGATGTGTACAGGAAGGAGGGCTACCATCCACATGGAGGAATTAGGCTTTCTGTAAGGCATGAGATTTGAGATAATATATCAATAATGAGTAGTGCATAAGAGAGAATTTCCCAGGCAGAAAACTACATAAGCAAACACACAGACATAGGAAATTGTGGAAAATATTTTGGAAACACGAAGTCCTATTTGACAATACTTCTGGTTCTATAATAATGTCTCCAGAGCTTTCCAAAATTACCAATGTCCCCAGGAGTTCACATATAACCAACTCTGCCTGAATGAGGACCTTAGGCTAGACATGGGTATAAATCTAGGGAAGGAAGGCTTAAAAAAGGTAAATAAGGAGTCTTAAATGCCAAGATGAGGAATTTGTGCTTAGTCAGGTAGCCAAGAGCCGGTGGATTTATATGTGAGGGCAGTTATGGAATTAGAGGCGTAGTTAAGGAAGAGCACGGTACTAATTAATGCAGTGCTAAATAAGTGTAGGGCTGATTAAAGGGGATTAGGCCTTTGGTGTGGGGGGCCAGTTAGAAGACGCTTCCAGTCCAGGTTAGAAGTGTAACTGACCAGAACTCAGGTAGTAAGACTGGAATGGGAGGGGTAAATGTAGAAGGTTCTGTAAAGGTACAATCTGTAGACCTTGTATATTGAAGAAGTTTTACGACTATACCGAGAGCTTACACCTAGTTGACTAGGAGGATGGAGGAACCAGTTACTAAGCTAGGTAAGTCAGAAAGAAAGATAATGAGCTCAGATGTAGATGTTGGGGGTCACTGGAAGACTAGATAGAAATGTCCACCCCAGGATACCCGTTGTCATCTAGCTGATTCCAATCTGTTGAGACCCTGTAGGAAAGGATAGAACTGCTTGGTATGGTTTCTGAGACTGTACATCCTACCAGAACCAACTGCCTCATCTATTTCCTGCAGAGCAACTGGTAAGTTTCAGCTACTGACCCCACGATTAGCAGTCCATTGCTTAATCCACTGTGCCACTAGGGCTCCAATATATCCAGCTGGTACTTAAATAAATACATATATCCCCAAGAGTCTTGAAGCTCTGAAATGTTTCTTGGGAAAGAAAAACGCAAATGACCCCAAACTTCAGGCTCCCTTGTATTTAATGAATCTCTCAGTTCCCAGCATGTAAACCTGGTAGCTAGCATAGCTTTTGAAATAGATCAAGTTATTTCTCAACAAGGATTGTAGTTTTATAGGAGGGATGTGGTTTATAGGATGATTACATATGTGAGCTGTATAATGAGGTGCCAGTGCAGTGTCAGAATGTGTTGTCTCACTCACGATCTCTGCTTTTCTCTTGGTAGAGAAATGGAGGAAAGAGTCACACTGCTTAACGCACCGACAAAGAGACCAAGGTAATTAATGCTTGACAGACGTTTAGAAAAATTCATCTACCCTAAGTTACCCCCATGGGGGCTTTCTTAGGTGTATGCATTATTTAAGCCTTTGGCATCTCTTTAGGGACCAATATCGGTTGTAATGCCAGTCATTTCTGTGAAGGAGGCGGCCATCCTTTATTTCACTCTCATCCGAAAGTAGACATCATTACCATGACTGTTGCAAAGTGTAGGGATAAGGATCAGACTGGAATCTGATCTGGGCCAGCTTTGCTGAAGCCCTGAGGCAGAAACTGCAATGCCTACCATGATGCTATGGTGGAGGGTTGAACCAAGTTGCCAAGGAACATGCTTTCTCCTGCCGTTATTGGCAGTTCTCCGGGAGCAGGCTGAAAGGATTTTTCTCTGACTTGGTTTTCATGTTTACTGTGCCATTGTGTGGGCTGTTGTTGGCAGGTCAAGCACTGTGACTGAAGCGCCCATTGCTGTGGTGACATCAAGAACCAGTGAAGTCTATGTTTGGGGAGGTGGAAAGTCCACACCCCAGAAACTGGACGTCATCAAGAGTGGCTGCAGTGCCCGGCAGGTGTGTGCTGGAAACACCCACTTTGCCGTGGTCACCGTGGAGAAAGAGCTATACACCTGGGTGGTAAGTGAGAGCAAGTACTTTGGATCCCAGTGACAAGCCAGATTGTTTCTTAGGCCCAGAATGCCAAGCATCGGGTCAGGTGGACATGGCTGTGAGTCGTAGTCTCAGGAAATGGAATGTCAGCACTTAGGAGAGCAGAGATTTGTTTGTTTGAGTTACTGGTGTATTCCTAGTGGCTGGCTCATATTTAAAAAACCGAAAAATTAAAAGCAGCTGCTGTTAAGTTGATTCTGATATCCAGCAACCCTAATGGACAGGGCAGAACTGCCCCCTGTGGGTCTCGTCTCCAAGGCTGTGAATCTTAATAGACGCCTACTGCCACATCTTTCCCCTACGGGACAGCCACCAGTCAAGGGTCAACCTTGCAAGCAGGCCTTTCCTAGGAGACAGTCTCGGGCCTGTATACACGTCTGTAGGTTTTCCTTGTTCAAGAGAGAACACTATTGCTTCTCTAATCCACTTTCTGCCAGACTCCTCAACCATTGTAAACCTATTCCATTCAACCACCCCCTTACTTCTTCATTTACTTATGCATTTGGCCTCGCCTTCTCCTCAATTCAAAATGGACACCATTAAAATACTTTCCCTCAGTTTTGTACCTCAGCCTATATGCAAAGCATGGTACAAGGATTAAAGTACTTGGCTGCTAACAGTGAGTTCTGCAGTTTGAACCTACTGGTTGCTCCTGGAGAGAGCAGTCTTTTTGGGAGAGAGGACCGTCTGCTTTGGGACAGATTTGCAGCCTTGGACTCCCTACGAGGTGGTACTAGTTTGTGGAAAGCCCCATATACACATCAGTCTGTTCTTGTTTTCTGTCTGGGACAAACCAGTCCCTTGCCCCCAGGACTTTTTAGAGGCCTTGTTTGATCAATTTTAGCCTCTCCTTTGTTAACCTGTCTTCATCTGTCTCTTTGCTCACTCCTTTTCATTTGCATTTAAACTTACTCAGTCCTCTCACTTAGGAAACCGTACTCAGCCTTGTTCTTCCCTGGAGTCCATGTGCTCTCACCTTCGAGACACTCCCTGTTCTCACCGTCCATTTCCTTCTCGGCTACTCTCTCCACTTACCGACAGTGCAGCTTCTGTTCCTACCCTCTCATTGAACTGGGCTCCAGTAAAGGCATAAGGGCTCGGTGGCACCAAGGGTTAAGCATTGGAGTACTAACCGCAGATCATAAAGATTTCTAGTCTTGGAAACCGGATGGCGCAGTTGCACGCTGCTGTATAAGGTCGCCATGCATTGGAATAGACTCAACAGCAGTGGGTTTTTCAGTGGCTCATAAATCGATGAAGCAAAACAAATTGTTTTCAGTCTTGACCTTGCCTGCCCTCCACAGCGTTTGACATAGCTGACCGCTCTCTCCCGTTAGCTTTGGCTTCCCTGATGGCAGGTTCTCTTGGCTCCTCTGACTCTGGCAGGGCCTTCGCATGCTTTTTCCTCTGCCTGGCCTTTCCTGAGGCCGTTGGTTCTTCTCGCTCCTCTCTGAGAGAGCTCTTTGTGCCAGGCGGTTTCAGATACCTTTTTGAGGGGCTGGGCTCTGAGCTGTACTTGTTTTATGCACTGCTTTTATGTCACCCGGGTGTGACAGGGTGGGTACTTCTTACCTGATTACTGAATGGAAGAACATAGACTGTTGACTTGTTATTTCTAAAACTTCATCCTTTAAAACTAACTCCTGACAGGGGCTACCGAAGTACATTTGAATGAATGCCTAAGAAACATTTCGGTGAGGGCTTGGGTGGAATGGAAAAACATTACCTCTACAAAATTGTTGAGACGGCCTTTTAGGACAGTTCTCAGTGCTCTAGTGCACTATCTCCATGGTTCAAGGAAACTGGCCAAAATTTAAAACTTCTAGTAAGAGTTTCCCTAGAGGCTCGATTCCTTGAGACTCTACAAAGGTCTTTTTCCCTTGACCCAGAGTCAAACAGCTAGTTTACCTTTGACTGGAAGGAGGAAAACAGAATTAGGACTGTGTCCTTTGAGGACTGAAAGACACCAATCTGGATAGACTTTTATCACTGTCTTTACCTGTTGGTAGGGATTTTATACGACCTACCACTCGAATGGTTAATCCCCTTACCCATTTTTTCCTAAAATTTTAAACTTCAGGCTGTTTTTTTAATTCTGCATTTTAAAGATTTTACACTTGTTGAAAGTTCATTTCACACTACTTCACTCTTACCAAAGACCTGCATTAGTACGTATTTTCACTGATTGTAGGAAATCTGGAGAGATACCTAGCATTCAGCCCGTGTTTCTCAGCAGAGAGGCCGCCGCCAAGCTCCTTCCCCAGAACTGCACTCAGCAGCTAGCCACCATCGCTTTGAGCTGTGTCTGTGAACACTAGATGCTGGTATTAGTTTAGGGTTTATTGGCTAGGTTTCTTATGGGGTCTGAGAATCCTCATATAAATCAATACTCGTTGCTTTTTTCTCTTTGCCCAATTTCCGCATAAGAGGGGCTTCATAGGAAGATGTTAGTTTGTGGCAGTAGGGACACCTGTATTGCTTTTCTCCATGAGGAGTTATCTTAAATATTAGGTTTTACGTGAAAGATTTAAGGTAAAGCTTCCTATGATACTTGCATTTCACAGAACATGCAAGGGGGCACCAAACTCCACGGTCAGCTGGGCCATGGAGACAAGGCCTCCTATCGACAGCCGAAGCATGTGGAGAAGTTGCAAGGCAAAGCTATCCACCAGGTGTCCTGTGGGGATGACTTCACTGTCTGTGTGACTGGTAAGCAGGAGGTTCATCAGAGGTGGGATGCTGTGTACAGTGCAGGGCAGCTTCGGTTGGGGTTTTACAAAAGAGGCAACATTCATAGAACCAAAAGACATTGATGTACATATTAATATCAGCTGGAGTTGTAGGGAGTTACGAGCAAGGAGAAGGCCAGTGGGTAACAGAGATGAGGCAGAATCAGGAAATATGAGGAACTTATCAGAATCTCACTGCCTAGTCAGGCTGTGAATGACACAAAATCCAGAATCAATCCAAAATCTAGATTGAACCTTCTTGTCAATACTTGCTGTATGATTCCTTACTTTGTGTGTGTGTATCTATAAAACAGAGAAAAGCCCTAGTAAACATGGAAGCCATTTGATAGAATGCTACTACAGTTTCAAAACACAAAACAAAAAAGCCTGTTACTGAGATAGTAGCCCAGGCTCCCTAGATATCATCAGCTTCCGAGTTGCAGTCTGCCCTTAGGGTTCCTGGATGCAGTCTTCTCGTGTGAGGGAGGCCTTGTTCCAGCTCTGCCCGGCTTTCTGAGTGGACAGAAGCAACCAGTCCTTTGATGGGTTCTCTTTTCTTTCCTTTGCAGACGAAGGCCAGCTTTATGCCTTTGGATCAGATTATTATGGCTGCATGGGGGTGGACAAGGTTGCTGGACCTGAGGTGCTAGAACCTATGCAGCTGAGCTGCTTCCTCACTAATCCAGTGGAGCAGGTCTCCTGTGGAGATAACCACGTAGTGGTCTTGACAAGAAACAAGGAAGTCTATTCTTGGGGCTGCGGCGAGTATGGTAGGTGCAGCCTTGTCTCTGTCCCTCACTCCCAGGTTCACCCTGACTTCCAGCTGGTATGCATCCAAACACAGCGGGCACCCTCTACTCAAAGAGTGCAAATTAACCCTCCTGGCGGTCTAATTATGTCCGTAATTTTGTTAAGGGACTTCTCTGCAGTGTAATCCTGAGTGTGGCTCTGGGTTACCGCTTCTGACAGTTAACGTTTATTCCGAGCCACTCTCGGGATTACCGCCAAGGAGGTTAAGAGACGCTTAAAAACAGTTTCAGTGGGAGGAAGGCCCTTATTATAATGATTATCTTTCTTCTGTATGTCCCAGGGCGACTGGGTTTGGATTCAGAAGAGGATTATTACACACCACAGAAGGTAAAATCAGAAGCAGCACCATTCAGGTCACCTGAGTAATCTGGTCCTCTTTCCCTGAATCCTCGTATCAAATATTTACTTCTGAAATATTTCCTGTCTGTGAGACTGGCAATTCAGGTTTCCTGGTTTATGATATATGATCATAACCTACGGCTAAATCATAGAACATCTATAGAAAAAGGATATAGCCACGGCGGTACTGTAGTCACATCTTATTCAGGGACAAGCACTGAAGTAGCCTGTGCTGCAGAAAAGGTAACCAGTAGCTGATGAGAAATTCTTTTAAGAGCACGTTGGAAAGCAGTATACTCTCTTAACCCACGCAGCTGTACCCCATGCTGCTGCCTCAGTTGAACGCAGAATGAAGTAGCTGTGCTTAAAAGTCACACAGGATGAAAGGGTAACATGGATGCTGAGCCCACTGAGAGAAGAGCAGTCACCTCTTCTGCCTCACACCCACTTGAGAGTGTAGGCTTTCCCATAGAGGGGAGGGTAATCATCGATATCAAGGGTGTCAAACTGGTGGCCCGAGGGCCACATGCGGCACCCCTGCTCTGAAATAAAAGAAAAAATTGTTATGAAGAAAATAGTGCTTAGGGGAGATCGAGGCAATAACGTACACACAATATTCCCTTGGTAACCCTTTAGCTACTGAAGACGAGTATACACGTGGCCCAGGGCCTTTCCTGGGGGCCTGTGGACATGTATAAACGCCGGCGACATTTGGAAGCGATATGTCTGCCACACTCAGTGTCATGTCATGTAAACAGATCCCAATAGCAAAAAGGTTAGAGCACTCTGGGTTGTGCTGTTATGAATCATACCTAACGGCTGCGCTAGTTAACATTTTTAGAGGGAAGTCATTATGATTGTGCATCACATTTGTCAGCAGTCCAACATTTTGTGTTTTTTATCAGTTACTTTGTTATATTTTCCAATTACAATATAAGAGATAAGTGAAAACTAGTAGGAGGAAACCAGCGCTGGCAAGTTTTGTATAAAAGAAAGAATTTTAGTTTTATAAATACATTAAATATTTCTCTTTTTTTACTAAAACAAATGTTTATATAAAAGAATTAGTGTTTTAAATATCCTATCCACATTCCTGAATCCTCACTTCAAAATATAAATTTAACAAAATTTGTAAATGTATTGTGCCTGCGTGAATTTTGTCTGTTGCACCAAATAGCCCGCATTTTAATTAAGTTTGACACCTGATCTATATCATTTACATAAGCAATTTTCACCTACATTTCAAACACGAAACTACATATATGTGGAGGGTAGGGTTACCTTCAATAGGATCTAAGCCTTTCCATTGTCATATTTCGCAGATAACTATCTTTTCCTCCTCGCTCAGTCAGTAGAGTATGGGACTCTTAATCCAGGGTCGTGGGTTCATGCCCCATGTTGGGCGCCAGCTGTTAAAGGAAACCAGCTTCTAATAACCGAAGGGCCAGTAGGTGCAATTGTACGGTTAAATATAAAAAGATTATAGTAAAGTCATAGAGAATAGGAAAGATAGAAGAGAGAGTAAAATAAAAGAGTCAGACACATTTTATGGTAGCATGCTCAGCCCCATGGAGTTGGGAGAAGAGAGCTGCTTTACGATCTTGGGACATTTATAAGTAGTCATAAGACATGTCTATCCAGTTGTTACATATGTCCAGGTGGGTGGCATCTAGGTAAGGTCCCTGAGCTCACAGGTGAGGAAACCTAATACTTGCATTGGGGAGGTACGAGGGGTACACGGCCGCAGAGATAGCAACAGGATGTCTGTTTCTGTAGGGAGATAAAAATCAACCATGTGCTTACTTTAAGGCCGCATAGCATAGCTGTTAGGGTAGGATCTGTGGGAACGATATTTAAAGCAGGATAATGTACTTGGACTTTAACTTAACCAAAGTGGAGGCTTTCCTACCATGGAACACTAGCTTTCCAGATTCCCTCAGTTAGATTGGGGAATATAGTCCTCCTCATATTTTCCTCAGTGTTAGTTTCCCACATTTGTCTCCTCCCACCACCCTCCATCCAGTCCTGCTAATTGCCTGCAGAGGAGCTGCTGCCTCAGTGCTGTCAGCTCACAAAGTGGCCAGAAGGGGGCCCCACAGAGTTACTGAGTCGTGATAGCTGCTGTGGAGCCTTTGATCTCAGGAGACAAGATCGGCAGTTAATTAGCTGCCTCTTTCCCAACTGCTTTGAGAAGTCTCCCAAAGTAAGATCTGTGACTGCAATAGACTTTCAGCAGGGGCTATCCATTGAGTCAGCTGGGACTGCCTTCTCTGACTTTACGTTTTAAAACATGAGCTCTTGGTTGAAAATAATAGCTTCTGAGTTGCTGGGCAAATCAGAAATGAATAGTGTGACCCTTACTTCTCTGTCTCTGTGATCTACTGAAGGTACCATGCCCTGTTGAAAGTATTTGAGGTGGTCTTTTGTTTTCCTTTCCCTAATTCAAGCTGCGTATTCTTAAGAGTTGTTTTCCCTGTTTGTTTGTTTGTTTGTTTGTTTGTTTTGGTTTTACCTTGCAGGTAGAAGTTCCCAAGGCTTTGATTATTGTCTCAGTCCAGTGTGGCTGTGATGGGACATTTCTGCTGACCCAGTCAGGCAAAGTGCTGGCCTGTGGGCTCAATGAGTTCAACAAACTGGGCCTGAATCAGTGTATGTCCGGGATCATCAACCATGAAGTGAGCATACATACCCTCTGGTGCCCTGGCCACAGTGTTATCGAATGCTAGTATTGGCTGACAGTCATTTAATTTGAATAACGAATAATTCATAATCTCACAGATATTATGTTCAGCAAAAGAAGGCAGCCATCAGAGTGTACATTGACATGAAGTTTAAGAACAGGCAGAATGAACTGATGGCAGAAACCAGGATGACAGTAATCTCTGGGGAGAGGAGGATAGGTGTAACAGACAAGGTGGGAGGTATCCTTATGTCTTGACGAGAGTGGTCTTTATCTTGACATAAGTGGTGGTTTTACAGCAAATTTTATCAGGCTATACGGTATTACAGTATGCTAGGTAGAGCTCAGTAAATGTTAGAAAACAGTGATCTGGTCTGCCTTATTGAAGTAGGCACAAGGCCGTGTTACGGAAAGAAGCCTACTGCTGTGCATCACTGCCTTGAAGATTTTTTTTTTCTCTCTCAAAACACTGACCCTGTGCAGGTTTCTTAAATAAAATTCTTTTTCTTCCCTTTGAAGGATGTCATGAAATCAGGGTTTCGAACCAGTTTCAATTTGTCCTCTTGCTGCGATTTTTCAATTCAAATCTAAATACAGTAAATCAGAATCTCTATTTTTAAAATGTACACATAAGAATTGCCTGTGGTCCTATAGAAACGAACCAGTTCAAAGACTTGCATGAAATTCACCAGTGATAATACATACGTCTTATTCCCTTTTGCTGTTTTTAAAAAATCAAGTAAAAGGCCAGTCTCCTGACTCGATGAAAAAAATAAAAGCTTTTAAGCAATCTCGGACATAGTGGTTCTCAGTTGGGAGACTTGAGTGTGAATTCAGTGTAAAGACTGGGGAGGGTGTCTGTAGTTTAAAAAAGACATATTCCAAATTAATGTTTCTTGATTTGTGTTTTGTCATAACGTTGGGTTTGAGGATGGGCTTTTTGTGCTTCCCTAAAGGCAGCATGGGTCTCAGCAAGTTCAGGAACACTGCCCTGTAGATGAAATTAGGTCACGTTCACTGACTGCTTTGTGGGCTGGAGGGAATGCTCAGTACGTCTTTGTTAGGTATACAGAGTACATAACTAAGACAAATGTCAGTGCGTCTGTCCTGACATAAATACCTTCTGGGATGCTGTGTTCATGATTTGCATGTCCTAATTCAGAATCTAGAGCTTTTATTGCCAGAAAGTTCCACTTTATATGCCACTTAACCCCCTGGTTACCAGTTGTGCAAATCTGTTCTATTTCACCTCGACCCTTTCCCAGCTCTATTACACCTCCATATTTTACATAATTTTTGGTGTGTTTTGCCTTGTTAACAGGCATACCATGAAGTTCCCTACACAACCTCCTTTACCTTGGCCAAACAGTTGTCCTTTTATAAGATCAGAACCATTGCTCCAGGCAAGACTCACACAGCTGCTATTGATGGTGAGTTGATTTACAGCCATGTGCACGTGCCCTAAGGTAGCCCAGTCTTTTCTTTTATGTGTATGACTCAAACCAGCCCCATTGCTAGCCAGTCGATTCTGACTCATCGTGACCTTATACATAGGGTTTTTGAGACTGTACATCTTTATGGGAACAGACAACTGTGTACATGAGGGACCTTCCAGAAGTAGTTCATGGGAAACTGGAATTCCATTTCCATGAACTGTGTAAAGCCCCTTCGTATATTTTCCCAGTTTTCCCCTAGCATCCAGTATTATTAGCTCATTAATAAAAGAGGTATTCAAGTATGTTTTGTTGATAACTTTGTAAGTGCATAATAAATATACCCTTAATGAGACTATTACAACTATAATTCCAGAATTAGAACTGTCTGTAAGTGCTCTAAGAGCACTTTTCTAAAGTGAAATGAAATAGAGATGACAATGTTAAGCCTCTTGTTGGGTCCGTTAGCCCACTTGGAATCCTAATCAACTCATCACCCATGGGTGTTGGCTCCAATTGGTCCTTATTTGGTTCAGGGTAAGCTGGCTAGTTTTATGTTTGCACGCTCAGCAATCAGAGCTGAGTTTTTACAACTCTGTGTTGGCTGTGTTTTCCATCTCTTGACCATCTTATGCCTGTTTCTGCTTCTCCCACAGAACGAGGCCGGCTGCTAACCTTCGGCAGCAACAAGTGTGGGCAGCTGGGAGTTGGGAATTATAAGAAGCGTCTAGGAATTAACCTGTTGGGGGGACCCTTAGGTGGGAAGCAAGTGATCAGGGTCTCCTGCGGCGATGAGTTTACCATTGCTGCCACTGATGGTGAGTCTATGAGCCCCGCTCGTCCCCCCAAAGGAAAAGGTGGTGGGTGTGTTGTAGAGCCACATCATCATGTACTCTTTTAGAGTCAGATAACGACTAAGTTAACATTGAGTCTCTACTTTTTAAATATTAACTTTAACATTTATGCTTCAAGAATTGGTAGATATAACGTGTATATACCTTTCCCCAGCACCAAATTTGCCTCCGTAAATGTGAACTGAGCCTGGAAGGATCATACTTGGTTGCACTACAGGGCTGGCCTGAGGGCGGTGGAGGCTTGAAGGGCCGGATCTTTCCAGTTTCTCATTTGTCTGCTGGGTTTTCTTCTCTCCCCCTCACAATTGTCCCTTCGTCTAGCGCCCATCCTAGGCCTGCCTCCACCTCTCAGTTCTGCTGCCTCTTGTGCTGGCCTGTGCTTTCTTCTCTCTCTTCTGCTTTTATCACTCACCTCTTTTCTCTCTTCTTGCCTCTCCAGAAGGCTTTGGTTTGGAGTAGCCATTTTTTCTTGTGGTTGTTAAACAATAAATCTCCTTGCATCTTGTTATCTGGCTCCTTTCAGCTTTGCTTTTCTTAATTTGGTTTATGCCCACACTCAGATGTCTGTCTGCTGTGCTCCTGCTGTGTACACGTGAGGGTGCCCTAGATAGTGTCAGATACCTGCACTGCTCCCAGATAGAAGTGGTGAACAAGCTTCCAGAGTTGCATTCTAGCCCTCACTGCAAGCCCCCAAACAAGGAGCTGAAAAAAGCAAATGATTCAGGACAGACTAGACCAAGTGAAGCAGTACCTAGAAAGACAGGGTCAGGGTGTCACTGCCTTTCCATTTAGTGTGGTAGGTCTTCTGACAGGCCCTCTAAGCAGTAATGTTTCTTACACATAACCCCTGTGCTTTTGAGAGAAACCTCAGAGTATGTCATTCAGAGACGGGGCATATTGCCTCCTGTGTGTTCCTGCACTCCTCAGAACCATCTCCTGCCTGCCTGCAGCGAGCATAAACTGAGTGCTCACGAATAGGGATGAGTCTCAGGAAGCCCCAGTCTATTTGTATGTGCATGTGCATAAACAGACTGGAACAGGCAGTTCTGCACTGGACACATCGGTTTCACAACGACCTTTTTAAAGTGTTCAGAAATAAAGCTGTCACTTTGAGAGCTAAGGTGCAGCCGACCCAAGCCGTGGTATCTTCAGTCACCTCATATGTTGTGAGATGAATAAGAAAGGCTGGTGGAAATCCATGCATTTGAATTGAGTGCTGGTAAAACTACTGAAAGCACCATGCACGGCCAGAGCACAGACAGGTCTGCCTCGGAGGAAGCACGGCTAGGGTGCTCCTTAGAAATGAGGCTGCCCCTGTCCTTTGACTGTGTTGTTAGGAAGGACATTGTGCTTGGTCAAGCAGCGGGGCAGAGAAAAAGAGGAAGCTGAAGCCGTTCAGGGAGCTGGATTGACACAGTGACTGCAGCACTAGGCTGAAATGGCAGCACGAGTGAGGATGGCACAGGACCAGGCAGTGGGGCCTTCTGTTGGACGAGGGGTCACGCCGAGTCAGAACTGACAGCCACCACTGGCAGTGTGTCTCCACTCATGAGAGCACCATCCAGCCCCTGTGGGTTTAGGAGTACCCCTAGCTCCACTCTCTAATGTCACCCCTTAAATCAGTGGTTCTCAACCTTCCTAATGCCGCAGCCCTTTCATGCAGTTCCTCATGTCATGGTGACATGAGGAAAAAATGCCCATAAAATTATTTTCATTGCTACTCTATCACTGTCATTTTGCTACTGTTAGGAATCAGGCAACCCCTGTGAAAGGGTCATTTGACCACTCCAAAAGGGGTCGCAACCTGCAGTTGAGAGCCACTCCCCTAAGTGATCCCTTCCTTAAATCCTCTCTGGACAGTTTGCAGCACCACTGCTCTCCTCCCCTGACCTCTAGACTCACTTATAAAACAACTCCATGATTTGGCTGTCTAAAGGTAGGAGACTGTCATTGCTTAGTTTACGCCAGTTAGTCCTGATTCATGCTTGTTACTTGGCTTAATTGTTAATAGCACCCCTTTGTCATTCTAACATGTCCTGTTTAGATAGAAGTTAGAGGCCTTTCAAACTAACAGTATATCCAAAATCGGCTTGTGGTTTTCTGCCCACACTCGTTTCTCCTATGGCCTTCCCATCTCAGTCAATAGCACTCCATCCTACACTCCCCTTTCTGTCCAACAGCAAATCCTGTTGGTTATCTTGGGATTATGTCCAAGCACTTTTCACTATCTTCATCACAACAGCTGATTGAGGTCCCCTTAACTACTGCCGTGTTTGCCTCAACTGGTCCCTCTGATTCCACCTTTGTTCCCCCTGCCTTTGGCTCTTTCTTGACTTGGCAGCCTGAGGGAGCCTTTTAAATAGGGACTCTGCAAAACCTCTGATGGTTTCCTATCTGAACCCTCAAGACCAAAACCATGACCGTGGCCTGCATGGGCCTGTATACGAGGATTCAGCCATCTCCTGATCTCTTCTACTACTGCCACCACTCCCTTCTCTCCATCTGCAGAGGCCTCCTTATTCCTGAGACTCATGATGAATGCATGGGATTTGGACTTAGCCTTTCCTCTCCCTGGAGAGCTTTCTTTGTAGCACCATCTCCACCTGAGTGAATAGCTATTTATTTATTTCTGTATTCCGTTTCCTTCCCTAGAATGTCAGTTCCCTAAGGGCAGGGACTTTGTTTTGTTTGCTGCTCTAGCCCCAGTACCACCGTGACTAGTGCCTGTCATGAAGTAGATGTCTAGTAAATGTTTGTGGAAGAAGGGGCCAAGAATGGCTTGTAAGTAGAGGGAAGGACGGATGGTGACCCAGGAAGGACCGGGAGTTCCTGACTGGTAGAATATGTAGGTGTTCCCTTGTTCAGTATGTAATGAGTTTCCCTGGCTTTGGGGCACAGAGATATGGCCCACAAGGACGTATGGTGCCATTGTCCTCTTAAACTACCAGATGTTTTGCTTCTGTTTTCTAGATAATCACATTTTTGCCTGGGGCAATGGTGGCAATGGCCGTCTGGCAATGACGCCCACAGAGAGACCGCATGGCTCTGATATCTGTACCTCGTGGCCTCGGCCGATTTTTGGGTCTCTCCATCACGTCCCAGACCTGTCTTGCCATGGCTGGCACACCATTCTCATTGTTGGTAAGGATTTGCTATCTATGGGATTGGGGTGGCTTTCACAGAGGATAGACCCACACCCAAGGTACTGGTGGTCATATCCTTGGAAACAGAGTGTCCTAAAGAAAAGAGACTGTTTCTGTAAGTCTGGTGATGCTCAGGGTTGCCACACCTAGTTTAAAGAAAACAACATGGTCATTTCCAGAAGAGTTATCTGCCATCTCTTGACCATTCTCCAGCATGATAACCCTGAGCTCTACCCACCTTTATTGTATCTTATCATCCCCTAATTTATCTGTCTGCTTTCACACTTTTATTAAAAACATCTAATAACACCTTTTAAAAAGAAAATTGAAATCATAAAGACTTCATAAAAATGTCCTTGTTGTGAACATATTATGAACTCTGTAAGGGTTTGTAAATCCATTCTTTTTTAGGTCAGTGGTCTTCAACCTTGGTTGTGCATTAGAATTCCTTGGAGAGTTTTTTTAAAACCCCACTGCTTAGACCTAACCTCTGATCAATTTAATCTGAGGCTGCAGAGTGAGACACTTCCCAGGCGATTTCCATGAACAGCCACCATAAAAAATGTGTGTTTTAGATAGTGAATATAGTTTGAGTCGCCAGTGATCCTTGGACAATGATGCTAACTTCTTAAACCAGAGCAAGCCCACTACTGTCAGGCTGAATCCTGCCATATAGTCATCCTGTAAAACCGAGTAGAACTGCTCTGGAGGGTTCTGAGGCTGCAGTTCCTATTTTTTTTTATCATTTTATTGGGGGCTCATGCAAATCTTATCACAGTCCATACATATATCCATTGTGTCAAGCACACCTGCACATTTGTTACCATCATCATTCTCAAAACATTTGCTTTCTACTTGAGCCCTTGGTATCAGCTCCTCATCCCCCCCCCCATGAACCCTTGATAATTTACAAATTATTATTTTGTCATATCTTACACTGTCCGTCTCTCTTCACCCACTTTTTTATTGTCCATCCCCCAGCAAGGAGGTTATATGTAGATCCTTGTCATCGGTTCCCCCTTTCCACCCCTCACCCTCTCTCCAACTTCCCGGTATTGCCACTCTCAGGTACTGGTCCTGAAGGGATCAAGGCTGCAGTTTTTTACACACGCGGACCACCCCATTTCCCCCCATGAAACAATGGGTAGGTTGGAGCCCACTGACTGGTTAGCAGCCCAGCACTTAACCCACTGTATCACCAGGTTCCTGATTTCTAAGAGTCAGAGGTAACATTTATTTCCTATATTGTCTTCTGTGACTATTTTCTCACTTATGCTGTTTTTTTCTGTGTATAGTACTTATCTATTGAACTTTTTTTTCCCCTCAGAGAAAGTCTTGAATTCTAAGACCATCCGCTCCAATAGCAGTGGCTTATCCATTGGAACTGGTGAGTAGCCCTGTCCCAGGGACCAGTGGTTTCCTGAAGTGAGCTGCATTCTCCACAGTCTCCAAAATTCAGAGAACAGGCCCTGTCTTGGGACATGAGGCGCACACTGATTAAGAGGGATGGTCTTATTTTGGTGGGTTTCACAATCAGTTACGACTTTGACATTGTGGTCAGAAAGAAAGTGCATCTGTGCCTCCCGACATGTGGAAATCATTAGTGGCTTGCCCAACACTGAAATGAGACTTGCTCTTTTTTTTTGTTTTGTTTAATCCTAGGGTTCTGTGCGTTTCCTCTACCCTTTACATCCCATGGTTTTCCCAGGGGAATTCCAGTCTACAGAAATTGTCCTTCAGTGTAGGCCTTTGGAAGTAGCTCAGCTAAATTTTAAACATTGTTAAGAAAATCAGGCACAGCTCTGGTAATTGTCCCTGTATTGTTTTCTTCGTGGCTCTCTATTATTTGGGGCCATCCAAGGAAATTGAATCTGTGTTCCATTCTGGTTTCTGTTACAACCCCAAGAGGCCTTTGCTGTTTCAGAACCTATATTTTGATATTTTGTTGAATCAAATCAGTTAAAGACTTTGTCTTCTTAAACTGTCTGCTGAGCAGGACAGAAACAGATTAATTTCACAAAAAGAAATAGTTGAAAGCCTGATCCAGACTTGAACATGAACATCTGCAAATATTTCTGTAATGGAGAGAGTAAAAGAGCAGTCAGCAACAGACTGCATGCCTTTAAAATAACCCGAAATGTTTACAGAGTAAATTCTTTTTCCATTTAACAGATTATGCACCTTTAGTTTTGTGACACTGGTTGCAATCTCTTCAATGTAAAAGCAATCTTCCCACTTCGTCCATGGCTCCCCCATCTTATCTGCCTTCCAAACTTTCTAGGGCAGTGATTCTCAACCTTCCTAATGCTGCGACCCTTGCCTGCAGTTCCTCATGTTGTGCTGACCCCTCAACCATAAAATTATTTTCGTTGCTACTTCATCACTGTAATTTTGCTACTGTTATGAATCCGGTGACCACTGTCTGCTGTGAAAGGGTCGTTCTACACCCCACCCCATCCCCCAAGGGGTCGCGACCCACAGGTTGAAAACCACTGGGTTAGAGGATGGTGACTGTTCCGTTGTGTCTGTGTCTCGACTTCTGGTGTCTGGTCTTGGCCTCTTGGCCTCTGCTACTTTAGACAGAGATCTGAAACATCCCTTACTGATGGTTCTTTTTCCTTGATGGTCCCAGGATTTTCTCTCTTTGCTTCTGAAGTGGCTCTCTTCAACCCAGAGGAATGGTCATCAGAACTGACCAGTGCCCTCTATTTGCATAGTCCCACCGAATCATTTAGTTGGAGTTACAGAGACATGGATAAGCTCACTGCCTTCAAGTTAGTTCAGACTCACAGCGACCCTCTAGGACAGAGGAAGATTCCCCTTGTGGGTTTCGGAGACATTTTATGGGAGTAGAAAGCCTCATCTTTTTTCCGTCTGAGCCTCAGGTGGTTTAAAACCACTGACCTTGTAGTTAGCAGCCCCACTCATAACCCACTACACCCCCTGGGGCTTTTACAGACATGACTAAGTGAGCCATATTAAGAAATTTCACTTCCCCACATCTCCCAAGCTCTGTACTTCTGTGCTCTTTGTCAGTGGCTCAGAGCTCCAGCCCAGGAACTGGTGGCAGTGGTGTCGAGGAAGAGGACAGCCGGCAAGAATCGGAAACCCCTGATCCAAGTGGGGGCTTCCGAGGAACAATGGAAGCAGACCGAGGAATGGAAGGTTTCATCAGTCCCACTGAGGCTGTGGGCATCAGCAGTGGGGCCAGCAGCTCCTGTCCTGGCTGGCTTCGAAAGGTAATTGCTCTGGTAGAGAGAAGGGCACATTGTAGCCGGCAGGACCACTTGCTTCTCATGTCCTCTTCCACTGCTTCATGGGAGATGTTTGGCTTTCTGATTTCTGCTAGGAAGATTTCAGTGACCCTTCCTTTTCTCCCCAACAAACTGAAATACAAAATCCTTTTCCTCTGTCACCTAAGTGCATGTTAAATAATACAGCCTTCCTTGAAGGCAGTTTTTGTACTGCATGTGAGCATGATAAAGCTATTAGGGTTGTTTTGTTTTAGTGCATTTTATATAATATTGGGGCATTTGAAATGCCTGGCATGGAAACGCTTTGTGAAATTGAGGTACAGACAGTAGAAGCATTGGCGTGTATTACTTACATGAAAAGTTGTACACAACAAACTGATAAGCAGAAAAGGCTGGAGTATCTAAGCAAGTCAGATTAAGGTATGCAAGCATGTCTACACAGTTGAATATTAAAGATCCTAACAGGTTATCTGTGTGTGAGAGTCTCTGGTGGGTTTCATTGTCTTCCTTTGCCCATTTATACTTTTTCACTTTCTACAGTGAACACTTACACTTTATGAACGCTTATATTTTACCCCCTCAGAAGATTGTCCAAAAAGATTAAACTTGGCAGTGATTGAGGAGATGGGAGGAGGAACCGGGCCGATCTAAAATGTCAGCCTTGGCCCTTAGGGGCCTCACTGAATCTGTAGCCTGAGTGTGCTTAGACGATGCTCCAGGCCAGGTTCTTGACTTCGAATTTGTATCCGCAAATTCCCCCAAGGAGATTGAGCAGGCTGTCCACAAGCAGAGGCAGCTGCATGCTGTTCATCACAGCGTCCTGTCCACTAGAGGGTGATGGCGGCCTGGCAGTGAAAGCTATAGCAAGAGAGGGAAGGGAACCCAGGAGGAAGTCAATTGCTGCCAACAGAAGGGTTAAGATTCTTCTTTCTCATACACACACAGGAGCTGGAAAACGCAGAATTCATCCCCATGCCTGACAGCCCCTGCCCCCTGAGTGCAGCCTTTTCAGAATCCGAGAAAGATACCCTGCCCTTTGAAGAGCTGCAAGGACTCAAAGTGGCCTCCGAAGCTTCTTCAGAACACAAGCCTCCCGTCGTGGCCTGGGTAACTGAACTGCTTGTCTTTGAACCCTATCTTGGTAAACAGTGTCTGTGGGCCTGGCCCATTCTCCTGGCCTCGCTGTCAGCTCTTGTTGTTCCTTGGTCTTCCAGCTTCCCTGCATTGACTGTTCAGTAGTAGTCAAGGTCTCTCCCGAAGCTAACTTGAGCTGACTTGGAAAGGTATTTTCTGACAGGCTAGTTACCAGAGGGTTGTCATTCTTTTTCCTCTGCCTAAAACGTACCAAGATTGAAATTCCAAAATCCAAGTTCAATTGACTACGCTTGACATGGCTAAATTAGATTGGAGACTACATATAGGTCAGTAATGCCCGTTGAGCCTACTGAAACGACGACACATGTGCACCTAGCCTTGAAAGAGACCAAATGGCGGCCAATTAATCTATTAGTTAGGGTCATAAAACATTCCCTGTAAAAGGCCACACAGTAATTATTTTTGGTTTTGCAGATGTACGCCTTGTTTTCCAGCCACTCAGCTTGCCCCTTGTAGCACAGAAGCAGCCATAGGTAATGTGTGATGAATAAGCTGCCTGTGTTCCCGCAAAGTTATATTTATAACAACAGGCACTAGGCTGGATTTGGCCCACTAGCTGGATTTGCCAATCCCTGCTATAAGCAAAATGCACTAGGAAAAGGGCGAAAGATCCAGACTAGGGTTGTTGAAAAGCTTTCTGGAAGAGATCATACAACTTGTGAAACTTCAGTGTGAGTGCATTAATTCCTCAGATGTGAGGTACTGTCGGATCAGATCGTACTCATAGGGACTGACTCTTCCAACTCATAGCAACCCCATGTACAGCAGGACCACCATGGCCTGGTCCTGGACTAGACTCACGGTCGTTGCTGTAGTTGGATTCATTGTTGTCGCCGCTGTGTCAGTCCGTCTTGTTGAGGATCTTCCCCTTTCACGTCGCCTCTATGTCCTTCAGGGACTGGTCCCTGTGATAACAGATCCACAGGGTGTCAGACAGTCTCGCCTTCCTCACTTCTTCCAAGGCAGGTGTTTCCTCTTCGGGTAGCCACTGGTGCTCTCACAGCGGCCCTTTGCCAACACCGTCCTGCAAACGCAGCCCTTCTCCCATCCCCTTTACTCGTTGTCCAGTCTGCGTGATGCTAGGAGATGGAAACGACCGTGGCTTAGGTTAATCCTTTGACTTCTTGATACTTTAAAGAGGTCTTTTGCAGCAGATTTTTCAATGCAACATTTCATTGATTTTTGACGGGTGCTTCCATGGCTTTTGATTGTGGACCCAAATAAAAATACATCGTTGACATTGTCATTCTGCATTGATCATGAGGTTGCTTTTGCTAGTCCTTTTGTGAAGCTGTTGTGTTCTTTATGTTGAGGTCTAGTCCATCGAGTCCCCTTTGCTTGCAGCAAGCAGGGTGTGTCATCTACGTGGTACAGGTTGTTATCAGAAGCATCCTCCGTCCAGTCCGATGCTGCATTCGTCTTCATAGAGTCCAGCCTTTCGGAGTACAGAGTAGGCATGGTGAAAGGATGCAACCATATCTGGTTTAAACCACGCAGTATTACCTTGTTCTGTTTAAGCAACTGTGCAGAATTTAAAACCTAGAATCGCTTTAACCGTCCAGTTTGTGGGATACTAACCCTTCTGATCACAGTGCCTCACTCCAGTTAGAAGGACACAGTGGCCCCACCATACCAGAAGGACTTGTTCTGACTAAATTATGCTTTTTCCTGCTTCAACATTTTCAATGAGAGGATATTAATGCACTTGAAACATTTCTGCAGAGGCCCCCACAATCGATGGTGGCTGTTGTTAGTAGACGGTAGACTGAGGCCCCGAGGGCCCCCATCATGCCATGCTGTTAGCGAGTCCCTGTACTGTTTCTTTGACGTATATACTTCATGTTTGATCTTGTTGCTTGAGAAGTACAACTTGAGTAGATGTAAAGGAAGACTGAGTTGGGGACCTGTGGCGCCTGGGCAGGACCTCCTGTGATGGGTCTCTCTTGTCCTGCAGCCTCCCCGGCTGACTCCTGCCCTACCGTGTGCCGGGAAGGGAACACCACTGAGCCCCCCGACCTGTGCCTGCAGCACCCTACAACTGGAGGTGGAGAGATTGCAGGGTCTGGTGTTAAAGTGTCTGGCGGATCAACAGAAGCTACAGCAAGAAAACCTCCAGATTTCTGCTCAACTCCGAAACAAGAGAGTAGAAGGAGGGCAGCAGGTGAGACCCTGGACACAATCATTCCATGTCTGAATTGGGTTTGCAGGGTCACTGAAAGGGAACAGCAAGCACTGAACATAGGTGTGTTCCTCGGCAGAGACCTACCTTTAACGGTGTAACTGTCGTCTTTAGACACACACACACACCCCGGTTTTGTTCAGGCACCTGAATTGAGCCACTGTCATCGCCTAAAGCTCATGGTTTTTTCTTCTACTTTTTTAGAGAGTAAAAATTGTAAATATTGCAGGACCATGACCACCTATCTATTTACCACCTAGAGTCACAGTTAGCATGTTGAGGTATTTGCTCCAGGTGTATAAGTATACAAATATAAAAATATTATTTTATATAACCATTTTAAATGATAAAAATCATGTTATAACACCTTTAGGTACTTTTTAAAGGTTTTATGTGCCTACAAAACTAAAGGTTCTCTTTTATAACTACAATATTTTAGTAGATATGTTTATATATAAAAACTAATATTTTCAACTCTCATCCACTTATCCAGTTGAAACTCCCAATTTTCCCACAAAAAATGCCCTTTTAAAAAATAAATTAAAAAAAAAAAAAAAAAAAAAGCCCTTTATTACTGTGGGGTTCGCAGAGGGGGTGGGTTGTCCACCCGGTCCAGAATTCAGTCAAGAATCCCTCATGACGTTTGATATTGTCTCTCTAACTCTCCATCTAGATCAGAGGTTGGCAAATTTTTAAAACAGAAGAGTCAATCCTGCCCCTCACAACAATTCAAAAATTATGTGGGAGCCATAAATATATTTTTGCAAATAAATTAAATCACCGTTATCAGAATAATATCCTTTTAAAATTTTATAAATGAAACGGTGAGTTTTATTTTCATTCTCCATTTTACTTTAGAGCCCCATGTATGTACCGAAAGGGCTGCCTATGGCTCGTGGCCCACAGTTTGCTCCCCTGATCTAGAGCAGCTCCCTCCACCTCTGCCGCCATTTTGTTTGGTTTGTATTTTCATGTCACTGAATTGTTGAAGCCAGGACAGACGTGTCACAGGTTGCCCTGCCTTCTGGGTCTGGTTGGCTTGGGTGAGGGGTTAGCTGGTTCCTTGCTACTTGGTCTTTTCTGTAAAGATGTAGCCTCCAGTGTCTTTAAGAGCCATCCTATGTATCTTTAGAGTGTGAGCTGGGATGAGGAAAATAGGGGTCAACCCTCAGTCCTGCCACGTACCTGTTCTTTGTTTGGACAAGACACGTTCCTGCCATCTGCGGTTTCTGAAGTAGGGGAGGAAACCCTAGGTGCCCACCTGGGGTGTGGTGCGGAGTAAATGGAGGCTCTATGAAAAGTACTTTGTCCTGTGAATACGGGTGATTGGCAGCGCAGACAGGACAGACCACTGTTTGGCCCAGGACTGTTCCAGTTTTAAAACCAAGAGTGTCTCTGGAAACCGATTGTGTATAGTTCTGCTTGACATGATTGAACTATGGAATGATACAACCCAAATTTATATATATATATATATTTTGTTTTGTTTTCCTAATTTAAAAAAGTTTGTAGTCCTGGGCAAACCAGGCCACCTTTCCTGTAGCTAGACGCTGTAGCTAGAGGTTGGAATTAAAAACATAGTCTTGAACTGACAAAACCACATGACTAGGTGGCCCTGTTAATCACTGTGCTTACGGTTTCTCTGGACAGGTGGGGATGCATTCCAAAGGAACCCAGACAGCCAAGGAAGAGATGGAAGTAGATCCAAAACCTGACTTAGATTCAGACTCCTGGTGCCTGCTGGGAACAGACTCCTGTCGATCGGGCCTCTGAGCCTTTACAGCCCCAGGAAACTGGGGTCCCAAGAACTTCACAGCACACTTACCGAGAATGCAGAGAGCAGCTTTCCTGGCTTCGTTCACGGCAGACACGGAGCGCACAGCGGGGCTTGGAAGCACTTTCCACACACACACGTGGAGGGTGCCGTGGCCTTTTAGATAGGATCTAGGAGTGACTGTATTGTTTTGGAGAATGGAGGGCCCTGTGGCCCTGGCTTTGTCCTCAGTGACTACCATAGCAACAGCAGCTCTGTACCTCGCCTTTGAGCCCACCTCTGAAGAGGAGACACGATGCTCACCCTAATTGCGCTGGTAGCAGCTTATATTTCATGTATCGTTTTCACCATTAATTGGAAGCTGCCTTGGGAATTCAACACTAGGCATTGCCCCTCTGGGGGGGTGGGGGAACGTGTAAAGCCGGAGTGGTCTGGAACCAGGCGGGACTGTGTAGGGCCATCTCAATAGTGCTGAAGAGTTCAGAGCCCTCTCAGGAGCCCTAAGCCCAGGAAAATATGTCTGGTGGAGTCCATCTAGGGCTGGTTGTCAGAAAAACTCAGTTACTTTGTGCAACGAAACGCTTTAGGGAGAAAAGTGGGCTTTGCTTGCTTTTTCTCTGCAGATTGATTGAAATGTTATCCATGAGGAGTGACGGCCGGGTTCCCCCCTCATCACACAGCTGCAGTTTCAGGCTGTCTCTGATGCAGGACGAGGTGAAGAATTGAGTCCGTGAGGCAGCAGGAAGGCCCTAAGCAAACCACATGAGGGAGAGAAGGGCCTCCTTTATCGGCCCCTGCTGCTCTCTACTTGAGAGGGACAAGAGGGCCTCTGAGGCCGGTGCCTCCGCCTCCATGACTCTTAGAGACAGCGTTCTCGACAGCAACTACCCAATCACTCCAGTCTCTGTCTAGCCAGTACTCGTCCTTCTCGTGTTTTTTGAAGCCATATCATAACCTGTGAATCTATCATTTGCCTACTAGAATGACCCAAAGGCAGTACCAGACTCGGAGTCCCTGAAGCCTGCCAGAGCTGAGAGAACGTGCTGAGGGAAAGGGATTTGGCTGAGGACTCTCTTCTCTGTTCTCATGTGGCCATGTGGATGGGAGCAAACTAGCTTGCCAGAAAGAGAAGTGCCCACGAAGGATGACACTTGGTTAACGAGATTCTGGGCGAGCAGTCTCCTAGGGAGGTGAGCTGTGTGTTTCTGCCTTGGCTTGTGAAACGCTCAGTGGCAGTAGGGCTCACAGGGGCGGCATTGGTGACTCGGGGTTCTTACTTTCTCGTAGCCAGTGAAATTGTTCCCCTCTCTTCCAGCCAAAGCAATGAGTGTTCTCTCTTAGGACAGTGGGGCTCGGAGCTGTGCAGTGGACGTTTTGCCATTTCCTTACAGCCACTGATGTGAATAGGCTGCTGCTCGGGGAGCTCCCATTCCCCACCCCCCACCCCCACCCTGCAGACTGGGGACAGGTGGGATCTTCTTTGGTGTGATGTTCCCATTGTCTTTGCAGTTCTGGGAAGCCAAGTACAGCGGTACTAATGTACTCACCAACCCTGTTCTTGAAGAAGGAAAAGGGACACCCTGAGTTGAGGGTACAAGTCCTGGGGATTTGCTGTCAACCCACCCGTGGGTTTGGGTTCACACAGAATGTAGTTTCGAGATTGTCGAGGACTGACTGGCCTCCCACTTTCCTGTATCCCTCACCATCTCAGCAGGCCTGAGAGGCAGGGCGGTTTGGTTGGTGATCATAGTATTGCTTCTGCTGTGGGACCGAAGGACAAAGGCATGTGGCTACAACGACGGCGGGGTGAAAGTGACAGTGAAGGACTGCGAGCCACGCTCTGGTTCCCGTGGTGTCATTCCCTAGCAGTGGAACACTGGGGCTGTTTGGCACCTTCCCCTTAGGAAGTCTAGGTTTGCTATTCATCTGGCTGAGAATTTAAGTTCTGTCTGTGCCTTAGGGACAATTTGCACTTTGCCAAATGGTGCCTGGGACAGCCATAGGAGCCTTCCCACCTATGCAAACAGAAAGCAATTCCGAGGGGATGGGTATCCGGCATCAGATAAAGACTGAAAGGTGAGGCAGGAGAAGGGGCTTTGAATGATTTTCTGCTGCTAACTCACGTCGGAGTTCTGTCCCATGTTCCCTCTAGACAGTGCTGGGTATTTTAAATCTTCCAGTAGTTGCTTCTGAGTCTCACCCAAGTACTCTGCTCCACACTGTGGCTGAAGAACTAGCTTATTGCTACCCAGATGTTTGAAAGGTTGAGGGTGGAGTGATTTGGCATTTGTTTTAAATAAACAGTTTTAACTCTCAACCAGTGCTGTGCCTCAGTAAGCCTGCACATGGACCTTCGTCTCTGTGCAGCCAGCAGCCAGGTGGTAGGCCTTCAGGAAGCTTTGATTCAGTGACTCTTTATGTAAATAAATACATGTTCTTGTACCAGAAACCGTGCAAGGGACACTTGCACAGAAATCATTTTGGCTTCTTTCCCATTTTTCTTGGCCGACCATCATTTCCACACCACTCCCCTAAAGACTTCTAAACTACGTTGAGTGTGCAGAGGGAGAAAAGGTGACCCACTGAAAGAGCAAGTCACGGGCTGCGCGTCTCACCTGCAGGGGGCTTTCCTGGGTGGCGCTGCCAGCTTATGTTCATACTGTGTCTGCTCTCCCTGGCATAGCACAGCCAAGTCCTACCCTTTCTTGGCCTGGCATTTCGAAGCAAATGCTGCCTTAAACTCACATTCAGAACAAACAACTCCAGAGTGAACGATGTACCTTCAGTGAAGCAGTCTTCGTCAGTGTATCAGGACAGAGGAGGCTGTAGTTAAACTGTAAGCAGTCTCCCCTTGGCCGTAAAGCCACGGAACATCTGCTGCTTCAGTGGTATGTGCAGACCAGCAAACCACACAGCAGCAGAACCGCCATGACCTCAGCGCTGCCGTCTCCCATGCAGTTGGGAAGGGTGAGGAATGAACCCAAACGGGAGCTGGAAGTACTGTGGGAGGAGATACAGGAGTCAAGTCTGCGTTCGCTTAAATAAATTCTCATGTGGGTGTCACTGTGCGCTGTTCCCTGTGGGTGAGCCCACGGGACTTTAAAATGTATCCTCTCGACTTGTTCTGAGGAGGAGCCTGGTAACCATAGGGTCCCGGCTGCGCCTCAGGGCAGAGAGACGGGGGTCTTTGTACGGCTGTAAAGAGTGACCATCTCAGAAGTCAGCATTGACTCGATGGCAGTGAGTTTGGGTTTTTGTTTGTTACTTATTCTTGGCAAATGTGAACTATGGACACTAGCAGCATTTGTCCCTCTGTCCACCATGCTGTCCAGGAAGAGACGGAGGTGGAAAAGGGTCCTTACCTCTTCTAAAGACCTGAGCAAGCAAAATTGGAAAGAAACGTTTCTAGTGAAATTGAGGCCTAAGCATTTTGGTACCCAAGAAGACATGGAGGCATTGGCTGGTGTTTTTATTTCTCCAGTCGCATCAGAACGAGTGACTTTCCTGTGCCTGTACAGAGCATTCTGCAAACACGCTTGTTTTCCCTGGAGAGCCCTGGTCATCATCCAGGGGTCCCAAAGCCAAGAGCCTCGGGAGCAGGCAGCTGAGGTGAAGGAAGTGGGTTGGGGACTGGTCTTCTGGTTGAAGGAGAAGCCAGGAGTGACCCCGCCCAGCTGGTGCTATGGGGGGTGGCTGGCCAGTGTTTCCAGAGCTGCTGGTTTTCAAGAGATGCTTCTTTTTAACGCTGTGCCCGCCACCGACAACCTCTGTGGGGCAAATCAAGGAGTCCTGCGGGCACAGTGGTTTAAATGCTTTGCTGTAAACCAGACATGAGCTGCTCAAGCCCACCAGCTGCCTTCGGCTTCTATAAAGACCGAGAAAAACCCCGTGGGCCAACTCCACTGCCTTTACAGTGCAAGTCAGATTCAACTCAAAGATCAGGGTGTTGGCTTGGCCTTGGAGAATGCACACACTGCGTGTCTGTGTGGGGCCAGCCCAAAGGCCATGTGATACTGCCGCAAGTCATTGATGCTGTTACGTATAGTACCTCCCACTCCCTGCCTGGGGTCCTGAAGCTCCATTTCAAATCCTAATCCATCAGCCGGCCACTGGGAAACAGAACAGGAGCGGCAGGCTGCCCTGTTGGGTGAAGCATGGCTCGGCATGGGCTCAGTTTTGACTTCTGCCCAGCTGGAGTTGGGTGGTGTTTCTCCAGTACTCTAAGCCATTGGCTTGAGACTCCCAGGATAGCCCTTCTCCCAGGATTCCAGGTCACTGTGCTGGCCTCCGCCCTCTGAGCGAATGTGCTTCCCTCGAAGCTGAACTTGCACGCATCATCCTTGACTGTATGTCCCCCAGACCACTTATCGGGGCCTGTGATGGTGGTTCCGTGCACTCGGCACAATCTACACGGAGAACATGACACAGAGCTGTCCCCTTTCCCTGCAAAGCTTACGCTAAAACATATGTCCACTGTGGTGTAAGCGGCAGACACGTGACACTGCAGTGATGATCCAGCTTGTCGGGAGAGTGGATTTTGCTGCCTCATTTAAAAAACCATCCAGCCAGCCTCATTGGAAAGCAGCGTTCGCACCGGCTGAAGCCCAGGGCCTCCCTGCACACATGCAACCATTAGGAAGGACCAGCTCCGAAGAGTACAGTGTGCTTCCCCCACCCTTGCCGGTAAAGTACACAGAGATGAGGTTTCCTTAATTAGGCAGGACACCATAGGGGAGGTTGGAGGAGGTACAGGTGCCAGAACCCTTACACACTTTGGTTGGGTTTGGGCCAAGACCAGGCACGGAGATCGGGTAGGCTTCCATGAATAATGCTTATTATCTTTGCTAAGAGATGCCATCTGGGTGACCCTGACCCTCCCATGCCAACTCATCCCAGTAAGTCATCTTTCTGGAGCCAGAAGCATTCAGGGCAAGGCTTCCCCAGCACAAGACCACAAGCCAGGCTGGTGAAAAGAGAGCTTTACTGCAAGTGTCTGTACCCATAGGATCTTAGGGAAATACCACAAGGTGCACCAGCCTTGGGCGTGGGAGTGGGGGAGTCATTGAGGGGGAAGCTAGACACCTTTCACCTCCTGTGGCTTAACCACGGTGTCCTGGCTGATTCTGGCTCTGCAGTCGATCTGGAAGGTGGCCAGGTCTTGACTCTGCTCCCATCCAATTGCTTGCCTGCTGCGTGCTGCTGAAAAAGGGTAGAGCCTTCTGAACTTCGAGGAGGGTCCTGCTGGTGGGGTGCTCAACTGTAGTGCTTCCTTGGAGGTGGGGGGCGGTTCTTGATGGTCTTACATTTGGGGATGTGTCGCTCGGCTACTTTGGGTGCAAAGTGGCGGCTACAGTGAGGGCACTGAACATAGTCGGGATTTTCAGCCGGCAAGATGTGGAGCAAGTCGGAGGGGTTTCCCCCTTTGGCAATGACCTGTTGGACCTCTCGAGCCTGCCGGAGGGTCCGGATAAAAGATTCGTGCTTCTGCCTCCAGTTGCTCTTCTGAGGAGGCTCCGCCTGTAAGGCAGAAGACTGACCACTCAATGTGGACTCATCCCAGCTCCTCTCCTCCCTACCTTTCTAGTGGAGTGACGGGAGGGGGAAAACTCAACAAAGTCAAAGAGACCAGAAAAGGAGCAATGGGTTCACTCACTGACTGGATGCCCTTAAACGTAGAACGGGCACGAGGTTAGCGCTGAGAGCAAGCTGTTTTCCCAAGCAAAAACAGAAGCTTGAGGCTAGGAAGTGGGCAGGAGTTGGTAATTGGTATAGGGCTGTGAGTGTAGGTGGGTGGATCGGTAGGGCGGTATTGGTGTACGGCTGGGTGTGGGGTGTGGGTGGGTGGGGCTGTTGATGTAGGGCTGAAACTGCCAAGGATCTTCTCCTGTCTTTCCCACCCAAGTATCAAACACCGCCAGCACCCTCACAGGGGACCAAGGGTTAATCTCTAGAGAAATTGAGCTAGGCAGACTCCAGAAACCCAGTGTAGAGAACAGGGTCAAACTGGCAGGTGAACTTGTGGTTCCGTAAAAGCTGAACTGGGGGGGGGGCGCTCGGCCTCCTTCCCAACGCAGTCTCAGAGTACCAAATACATCAGTGCCCTCCTTAGGAGGCAGGGGTGGGGGCAAATCTGGGTTTCCTCTCTGGGTTCCCTGCACAGTCCAGAGAACAGCCTCCAGATGCTGACCCTAGCAGAGCCCAGCTAAAAGGCTCACTATCAGATGAAGGCCCTCAGTCAACAAGCTCCTCCTTAAGCCAGTGGTTCTCAACCTGTGGGCCACGGCCCCTCTTAGGGTCGAACGTCCCTTTCACAGGAGTCGCCTGATTCATAACAGCAAAATGACAGTTATGAAGTTATGAAATGACAGTTATGAAAAATAATTGTATGGCTGGGGGTCACCACCACATGAGGAACTGTATGAAAGGGTCGCAGCATGAGGAAGGTTGAGAACCACTGCCCTAAGCTTAAATATGAATGGAGAGCCAACATCACCTGATACGGAAAGCCAGCTCGGTGCCAACAGCCAACAGAACCTAGCCAATCGTGAACGTCAGAACCAAGACAAGTAGAAGAAAACTCAGGGGGGTGGGGGGGCACACAAAATATTAACAGAGTACAAAAGATGATTGGGTCCATAAAACAATCAGAGAACCAGAGATAACCATTTTAAGTTTTACATTTCATAACCAGAAATAGAAATGTAAAACAATGTCAAGAAAATGTGTCAGAAAAAAAAAGAAGAAAATGTGTCAGTGATATAGGTCAGGATGGAAAGTAGAAAAGATTAGGTAAAAAATGACCCAAAAAGCCCAACATTGGACCCAGAGGCATTTCAAAAGGTACAGTGGAAGCACAAAGAGAACATTATTAAAGAAACAATTCCATGGAACTTTCTAGAACTGAAAGTCACAACTCGACGATGAAACAGTCTTCCAAGTATCCAAGGGAATCATTGTAAATTTTAGGATGAGGCTCCTCCTATAGGCTTCTATCTAGAGAAGTAATAATAGGTTTTCTCTGATGGAAAAGGATTCGACATGTCATCAGGTTGCCTAGGAGCAACAGCGGGTGCTAAAAGCTAGTGAGAAAATGCCTTCAAAGTTCTAACAAAGTCCTGTTTCACTCATAATTCTATATCCAGTCCTATTCTTAATTAAAAGTGAGAGGTATTTTCATTCATCTAAAGACAAAAAAAAATTTTTTCCCCATGCATCTTTCTTAGCAAACTCCAGAAAAACAAAGAATAAGCCAGAAAAGACCCTGGGATCTTGGAACGAGGGGGCCCAACACAGAAGAGCAGCCCCAGGACCACGGGTCTCTGTCAGGAGAAACTTCCAGAAAAATTATAGGAGGTAGTTAAAAAACAAAACATTAACAGGTACGTGGCATCAGATGGATCCTCTAAGAAGAATTAAAATGAGTAAGTAGTAGAAACCAAGCAAATGAAAACCAGCGGTGGTTAACTCCAGGTGCGTCGGCAGGATCACGGAATCCTCTGTAAACAAATGTGCATGGTCACGAGGATGTGAAAGCTGACTCCTGACTTAACCAGAACGTGTGGTTCCACATCAGTGGGATGATTCGGGAAGGGGGAAAATGGGAGGGGATACAAAGGAGCTTAACACGGCTTCCAGAAGAGGAAGTCAACAGCTAATGGATCAATAAGGAAAAGAGGTATAATGCGGTGATGCACACACTGGAAGCATCACCAGCAGAATGGAAGGGGGCGGGGGGTGGACTGGGTTAGAGCCTGGTGAGGGAGGAGGCAGAGCCTGCTGCCTGGCGTCCTAGGTTACTTTGTGATCTGCATGCCTGTGTCATTTTGACTGCAAGCAATTTTTAAACGAAGACAAATAGCCGATTCCCAGGAGCTGTTGTCAAAAGACAGAAGGTTCCCTGAGGAGAGTGTCAGAAACAAGGTGGAAGTGACAACCAACATCCAGGGACTTTTGAAAGGATTTGTGCAACAAGTTCCTCAAGAGCAAACGCCATACTTGTAGGTCTTTCTCGTAGGGGAATTTTCTTCCGTTAACATCTACTGAGCTCTGTGCACAAGACAAAAAAAGAGTGAGATGTGGTCCCTGCCCTCAAAGGTCACAGTCCAGGAGAGAGCGCGACAGGCGGTAGGAATGGCACGTGAAGAAGACAAACGCTGATGGCAGCGTGGTTACACACGGGGCTGCGATCACCAAGTCAGCAAACTCACAGGCGCAGTGCCACCCTGTCCCATAGGGTCACAGGAGTCAGCCGCACCTCGAGGGCAGTGCGTTTGGTCTGGTTTGCTGTGAGCACAGGAGAGGCATGCCACCCCCTCAACAGACAAAGGCGGGAAACTACAGAAACAGCTTCTATAGGGATGCACATGGTGCATCCCACGTCAGGTCCTTGCTTTTCACAAAGCTGCAAAGAAACCCAATGAATTCTTGTAAGGTCCTGACCCAACACAAGCCTAATGTGTCAGGTTGTCCTACCTGTGGCAGCTTGTATATTGCCATCATGCTGGAAGCCATGCCACCAAGCAGGGTCATCTATGGTGGAGCGCCTAGACTAACATAAGACTAGCAAGAAAAGGTCTGGTGATTTCTCTAAAATTTGCCAATGAAAACCTTGGGGACTATAACAGAAAATTGTTTGACAGGGTGCTGGTAGAGGTGTCCCTTAAGTGGGAAAGCACTTCATAGCCACAGCTAATGGATGCACACATACTAACAATCATGGAGACGGCACAGACTGGGCAGTGTTTCCTCGGGAGTTGGAACTAGCTCCATGGCCGCCGCCACCACCACCACGTGGTTCAGAGACTACTCCAGTGGCTCAGAGACTACTCCAGTGGTTCAGAGACTACTCCAGTGGTTCACAGACTACTCCAGTGGTTCAGAGACTACTCCAGTGGTTCAGAGACTACTCCAGTGGTTCACAGACTACTCCAGTGGTTCA
>NW_022103915.1:30380618-30384413 GCF_000313985.2 Echinops telfairi
AGCACTGATGAAACACAACTTTCCTCTAGTTCTTTAATGCTTCCCCCCACCCCCACTATCATGATCCCAATTCTACCTTACAAATCCGGCTAGACCAGAACATGTACATGGGTACAGATAAGAGCTAGAAACAAGGAGTCCAGGACAGATAAACCCCTCAGGACTAATAATGAGAGTAGTGATACCAGGAGGGCAAGGGAAAGGTGGGGGGGAGAAAGGGGGAACCGATCACAATGATCTACATATAACTCCCTCCCTGGGGGACAAGAGAAAAGTGGGTGAAGGGAAACATCGGAGAGTGTAAGACATGGAAAAATAAAAGTAATTTATAAATTATCAAGGGTTCGTGAGGGAGGGAGGTTGGGGGAGAGGGGGGGTGGGAATGAGGAGCCGATACCAAGGGCTCAAGTAGAAAGAAAATGTTTTAAAAATTGTTATGGCAACAAATGTACAAATGTGCTTGACACAATGGATGGATGGATTGTGATAAGAGTTGTACGAGCCCCAATAAAATGATTTAGAATGAAAGAAAGAAAGTACCACGGACTGCCAAAAGAACTAACAACTCTGTCCTGGAAGAAGTGCAGCCAGCATGCCCCTTACAAGGGAGGAAAGTGAGTTGTTTTCTCGCGTACTTTGCCCGTCCCTGGGGAAAGCCATCATGCTTGGTAAAGCAGAGGGGCAGCAAAAAGGGGAAGAGAGGTGGATTGACACAGTGGCTGCCACAATGGGCTCAAACATCACAATGAAAGGGTGGCACAGGACAGGGCAGTGTTCGCTTCCGTTGTCATAGGGTCCCTATGAATTGAGCCAACTCAGCGGCATCTAGCAACACAACTCTTTTTCTTTCACTTCAAGAGCTCAACAGGTTGTTACGGTTTTCTAAGGCCCACTGACAGTATTAAAATGAAAATGTCTAGGTGCCGTGTGAAATATCTATAGTAGGCAAATGTGTAAAACTGAGAACCCAAAACCCACCATCATCAAGTTGATTCTGACTCACAGAGAGCGGACAGGACAGGACAGAACTGCTCCTGTGGGTTTCCAAGACTAACTCTTCACAGCACTAGGATGCCTCATCTTTCTCCTGAGGAGCCACTGGTGGTTTTGAACTGCTGATGTTTCAGTTAGCAACCCAAAGAGTAACCCACTAGGCAACCAGGGCTGTAGGACACCGGGACAAATGTACAGAGGGCAGAATTGACTAAAAGTGGTCACCAAGGGTGAGAGGGGAATCACTATTCAGGAAGCAGTCAGTGTCTGAGTGAGCAGTGAGGGGGGGGGCTGGGAAATCCGGTTTCATAGTTACATAATTTCATGTCAACTTGAAGATACATAAAAGTGTAGGGGTGGTATTCAACCTGTCCATCAGGTCACAGCTTGATGGTGCCTCCTTGTGGGCATGGCCTTCTCATAAGGCGGGCCCTGTGAGCCTCCCCTTCTCTGCCTTCACCTTCCTGCTGGCTGGCCCTGGCTACAGCCAGAGCCCTGGGGATGCATCCATCACCAGCCATTGGATCCATAAGACTTTGCACCCACCAGCCAGTGATCTTCCTGAATTCTGCATCATTGCATGTGACTGCATGAGTCTGAAGAGGGGCTTATGAACTAGTATTGGACCTAAGGGTCTGAGATGGACTGAGCTGGGATGTTTATAATTACCTCTTGATACAAAGCTCTTTCTGATACATATATGAGTGTCTTTGGATTTGTTTCTCTAGTCAACCCAGCCTAACACATCTGGCAACTAACACATCTGGAAACAGGTAAATTGGTGATGGTTGTACTACATGGTCTAAATAAATGACAGCAATACCTTGTACACATGAAAAAATGTTAAGTTGGCAAATGTGTTATATATTTTAACCACAATAAAAAGAAAAATCCTATTAAAAGTCTGTCATTATCCCATTTTGTAAAGCACTCATTTTACAAACCCAGTTGCATAACTTGGGCAGACTATCTCTGGCTCTTTCAATGTGATTTCGATGTTCCCAACATAGCATGAAGTCTTGAAATCCTTACTTTTCACAACCTGGCTTTCCTGCAAACTGGAACTTTTTTTTTGGGGGGGGGGGCGTAATATAACGAAAAAAGAAATGGGAGAGAAAAAGAATCCCACACTTGCTTGTGTTTCATGTGTTTCCTAAGAAGGCCCATCGGCATTGAGCTGATCTTGACAGAACAGACAAGGCTGGGGGCAGGCCATGGTGGGTGGTGCAGATCAGTCTTGGGAATTGGCAAAGTGGATGACAAAAAAGGAGGGGGGTGCCAGGCTGCCTAATTTTAGCTGTGGGTTTGTTTTTTGGGGGGGTCTTTTACATTTCCTACGGCCAACATTTAGCATGTGTAGCATCCGTAAGGCATCGTTTTTTTTAAGTTCAAATTTTGGACTCACTCGGACCCAGCTTTGTATGCTGATTCTTATTTCAAACTGTCCCTGGCCCTAAGTGACTCGCCCTCTGAGTCTAGGTTTTTGAATGGACAGAACTAGAGCTAAGGAGAACCTCGCAGAGTGTGGTGAGGATGACTCAAAAAGTCCCCTCACCATCACTGGCCTCCGGTGGCCATCGATAAGTGTCCTTCTTACCCTCTCCCTAGGTGGCACATGAAGGTTCTTGTTTTTGTCTCAAATATACCGGTGAGCCAACGGGCTCTTACAATGTGCCTCGCAGAAAGACAACCCCACCGACAGAGCTCTTGTTACCTTGATGGAGGCTGGTCCCTTCCAGGTCAGGTACTGCTCCAGTTCCGTCCCCTTCGCCCGGGCTCGGGTGGAGTCGAACACTGTCCTCTTGGAGCCCTGCACCCTGCTACAGACGGTGGAGTGTCGCTCCAGCCGGAGCAAGAGGAACTTGCGCCCACAGTGGCAGCACTCGCCCAGTTCAGGCTCTTCAGTGAACCGGCTGGAGCCCGAGGAGCCGGGTGCCTTGGGTGGGCTGGAATTGCTGGGGGCACTCCACGCAGTATTGCCCGGGGCTTCTGGTGGCTGAGAACAGGTCTCTGTGGACAACGCCGAGGCCTGGTCTCGGATCTTACTATTGCTTGCCACCAATCTTTCCCTTTTGAGTCTCTGCATCCCATAATCAGAGACCTGGAATGGACTAGAATTTTCTTGAGACCCTCCCCAAGTCTCCACCTCTCTCAGGTGCTCTCTGCTGGACACTTCTTGGGGGCTGACTTCTGGAGAGGAGGGGAGTTGGGACAGGCTGGTGCTGCCGCTGTGACCTTTGGCTCTTCTCCTAGAGTGCGCCATTGTGTCGGACTCTCTGGTTTCGTTTCCCCAGGCCTGACCCTTTTCCTTCTGGATTCGCCTGAGCTCCTCCTCTGTCTTCCTCAACTTTTCCCTCAGGAGGGTCTCCTTTCTTCGGATTTCCTCCTCTAAGCTCTCCCCTGCAGCTTCTAGCCTTTGGATCTGCAGCCGCTCCGGCCCAGGTGGATTTGCCCCGGCCCTCTGCGCCTGCGTGGCAGCAAGAGCAGGGCCCACGCCAGCTGGGTGCCCTGGGCTCCTCGACCCAAAGCCGCTGGAGGAAAGCCACTGGCTCTCCCTGGCACAGCCAGTCTGGTCCCCATCCGCGCCGGCCGCGCCGGTACTACGGGACTTGCGGTGGAACACGGGTTTCAGTGGGTAGGCGCGGTCCACCCCGACTCGCTTCTTTACAAAGGGGGTGCCAATCTGGTGATTGGCTTTGGGATGCCGGGGCTGAGAGGCCTGAGGGTCCGACGGGTAAAGCCAACCCTTTCCTTGGCCCTGGGGATTGGTTCCTAAATCCTGCGGGCTGATCCCAGCACAGC
>NW_022103915.1:30385659-30395136 GCF_000313985.2 Echinops telfairi
CTGGCGCGGCGTGGGGAGGGGTGCGGTGCGCTTGAGTGTCACTTTGACCTTGTGTCCGGCCAACTCTGGAGCTCCTCGGGGAGCGGGGAGGGTGGGAGAAGCTTTTCTGGAGCTCAGGCCCAAACGAACTTGCGTTTTGTTTTGGTTTTCGGAGAACGATGTTCCCAGACCCTGGAGCGGGCCCTTGTCTGGCAAGGGGCGGACGACCTAGACGTGCCCT
This sequence comes from Echinops telfairi, assembly GCF_000313985.2. Classification (NCBI taxonomy): domain Eukaryota; kingdom Metazoa; phylum Chordata; class Mammalia; order Afrosoricida; family Tenrecidae; genus Echinops; species Echinops telfairi. The sequence goes on from NW_022103915.1 coordinate 30,385,880, forward strand.
GGGGCCATTCTGCCGCCCGACTCTGGGGACCGCCCGCTTAGCGCGGGTGGGCCTGCTGCTGCTCGCCCCCGCGCCGGTGCGCGGGCCCCACGTCTGCTAGCTCCCCTTGCCTTTCCTCCCCAGCCGGGCGAGGCTAGCTGTCAAGTTCAGGTACTCCGCTAGGTGCGCCCATGCTTTTGAGGTCGTTTTTTGCGGCCAATCTAATTATTTTGATTTTACAAAGTTTTCCCGTGGTAACCCAGACCGGCGCTTCTTAGAGCCTAGAGATGATTCAGCCAGATGTAATGATAACAACGCTAGCTGCCAGATGAAAACAATCAGTATAACCTGGTTTCAAGACTAATGATTATAAATTATGAACATCAGAAGAGAGTTTATTTGTCTTCCTCCGCTTCAGTTCACTCGCGTAAGCTGTTTGGAACGGGCAGCCAGCTGCCTCTTCCTGTAACTACAGCACGCCCTGTTACAGCCTGCACATGGTAGAACGAAGTGTCTTGGCGGACCCTCCATTTATTCCTGTATTCATTCCTTGTTGACTCCCGACCCCAACTCCCCCACCCCCATCTCAGCCGGCCTCCTAGAAGCAGGTGCAGACACTGCTCACCTGAACTTCCTCACCATCTTCGCTTCCGGCTCTCGCTACACACACTGGCAGAATTTCCCAGTTGGCTTCCTCCCATCCTTCCCTCTCTTTCTTTCTAATTTGTTTTCCTTCCCTCTGTTTCGGAGGAAGAAGGGTCTCTTTTCAGGAGTTTTATCCCTTTCCAGGAACCTCCACCACCTCTTCTACACCGACTCCTCTTTGGCTTACAAAGTATGCTTAACTTTCCTCTGCCAAACAAGCCTTGTCCTTGCCCTGCTGCTTCTCCTGTGAGGAGGGTCTTACTAACTTCTCCTCTTCTCTGCAGGACCTATGGGGAGAAAACTCTGCCTCCCTCTCCCCACCCCCTGCCTTCTCCCCTTCAACGCCCAGCCCATTGTGGTCTGCCTTCCATCCTTCCACTGTCACCAGTGCCCTTCCCATGGCCGACGGCAGACCTTCTGTGCCTGAGCTCCCTCTTCTTGGAGTGCCCTTCCCACGGCCGACGGCAGACCTTCTGTGCCTGAGCTCCCTCTTCCACTTGGAGTGCTCTTCTCACTGGACTCTGTGCCTCCTCAATGTCTTCTTCAAGTCTTCCCCACCTGCCTTCTAAATGTAGGTTTTCTCCAAGTCCCTCTTATTTCTCAATATTCTCTTTAATGACCTCAACCAAACACTGAGATTTCAGCTCAAACCTGTGTTTAGATCCTAGGGGCCTAAACATATTTAACCTACTGCTTCCTTTTCAGAAAGAAAGAAAGAAAAAAATTACTCAGCAACCCCCCCCCCCCCTGCAATTAAAGCTTTTATACTACAGCCTATAAACCAGGATAAAGTATGGGTATCTGCTTTTGCAATTCCCTGGATCATTCCAGCGTCCTCTGGGGGCAGTATTGCCTATGCGGGGAAACATTGGTTTACGTGGTATCTAGCTCCAGCCCTGTCCAAACTTGCCAGTTTAGCCTCTCCACATGAATGTGTCTACGGAACCTTGTAATGGATTGAATTGTTTCCCAAAATACGTGTTGTAAATCCTAACCCCCCCAAACAGCAAATTACCTGAAAAGCTGGACTATATGAAGAAGAACTGGAGGAAGGCGTGTTAACAACCTGTGATATGGAGATGATGCAACCTTGCTTGCCAAAGTGAGAAGACTTAAAGCACTTACTGATGAAGATCAAGGATCGCAGCCTTCGGTATGGATGACAACTCCATGTAAAGAAAACCACAGTCCTCAGAACTGGACCTGTCGGTAGGACATCCTGATAAACAGAGAAAAGATTAATGCTGCCAAGGATTTCCCTTAGACCCGCAATCAGTGCCCCTGGAAGCAGCAGTCAAGAAGTCAAGAGACACCCTGCTTTGGGCAAACCTGGTACATAAGAACTCCTTCAAGTGCTGAAGAGCAAGGATGTCATTTTGAGGAGTAAGGCGTGCCTGATCCAAACCATGGGATTTTCAATTGCCTCAGATGCTTGTGAGTGTTGGACACTGAACATGGAAGATGGAAGAGTCATCAGTGCATTTGAATTACGGAGCTGGTGAGAATATTGAAAGTACCAGGGATTGCCAAAAGAACAAACAAATCTATCTTAGAAGGAGGACAGCCAAAATGCTCCTTAGAATCAAGGATGGCGAAACTGCATCACTTTGGACATGCTATCTGGCGAGACCAGTCCTTGGAAAAGTGCGTCGTGCTTAGTAAAAGCAGAAGGGCGACAGAGAAGAGGAGGAAGCTCAGTGAGGTGGATGGAAACCACGACCCCAACAGTGGCTTCAACGTAACAGTCGTGAGGATGGCGCCAGACCAGGCAGTATTTCTTTCTGTTGTGCACGATGACCCTGACTGAGGTAGGCAGCACCTACCCGACAAGAACAACATCTCAGGGGATGCAATCCCATGTAGGAATAGGGTTTCCTTTGTCAATGAGGCCTTATCAGTATAGGGTGTGCTATACGCCAAACACTGTTGAGATGTAAAAGGAAAGAGCAGGTTAGACACAGAAGTAAAGAAGCACCAATGAGGGAAGGTGGATGCCACGTGGTCAGAGGGAACTTCTCCCTAGTGCCCATGTCCTGAATTTGAACTTCCAGCCCCTCAGCTGTGAGAAAATACATATCTGTTCTTTGAAACCTACCACTTTGGTATTTCTGTTAGGGCAGCATAAGAAGCTCAGATGAATGGTCAACTCAGTGTGACAGGACAAGACTCACGATCTTCTTCCCATCCCCCAATCTACGTCTCCCATATCACCTCTCCAGTTCAAACCATCAGTTGTTCCTCTCCCTCTGTGCCGCCCTCCCTTCTAATGCAGGGGCAGGGCTAGGTGACTTTACCTCTGCAATGCTTCTCCCCTAGGACCGCCCCGCCTTTCCACTTTGATGCCCTGAGTTCTTCCCCACTTCTCTTCAGGAAATCATCGTCCTGCGCTTCTTGCTGCGCTCCCCCGCCCAGACTTCAGAGCTGCCAGAGTGATAATCCTACATATTTCTGATTTCTCTCCCTATTGCCTTTTTTTTTTTTTGCTGTAGAATAAAGTTGCAATTAGTTAGGCATTCCAACCCACTAGATTAGATCCAGCCCAACTTTCTAGCCTTAATTCTTTTTAATAACCCCCAGAGTTTAATGCAGTGGTTCTCAATGCCCGGCTGCACTTTGGGACTACCTGCTGGTGAGGCCTGGGCATTAGTATTTTTTTTTTTAACTTCCCCACAGGTCCTACGGTGGAGTCACACGGTAATCCCCTGATCTAGCCACAACTGACTACCTGCACCCTCTCACTTCAGTGGTAATACCTACCAGAAACTCCGGTACAGGGAGAGGAGAGCTTATAGGGATTATGACAATGAGCTGTGGACTCAGCCTGCCTTGGGCTACATCCCAGCTCCATCACGTAACTCATCGTGGTTCTGAAACCTAGGGTAAAACGCTGCTTCACCCAGGAAACTTTTCCGAAGCTTTCCAATGGGCACTCATCTCTCTGTCCCTTGTGCTCCCATCGTGACTCTGCCCTTGTTAGAGCACAGGACTGGCTCACCGGACCTGCCGTGGGTGTTTATGGAACTGAATTGCCATGTGGGATGTTGCATTTTCATTATTTGCTGTGGGGGAAAGGCCAGCCCCCCACAACTAATCGCAGGTTCGATAGGCGCAACTGTACGGTTGAGATATATAAATATATAGATTATAATAAAGTCATAGCATGAGAGATTGAAATAATGGAGTCAGGCGCATTTCATAGTAGCATTTCCTACCTCAGCCCTGCTTGGTGGTCCATGTGGAGATGGGAGACCAGAGGGCAGGAGGCAGGGGGAGGGGAAAGAGGACAGGGGACAGGGGAGTGAGGAAACAGAGCCAGGGAGAGAGGGGATCTTTATTGCTAACCAAGGTTTATAGCTCTTTGGGGGGGGTGCAAGCTCACTCACTACAGGTAAAGACATACAGTATGTCACAGGAAAGGGCTGTACTATAGGTAATACAGTAATGAGAGTAATGAGAGGGGGACAATCTAGGGATACACATGCAATAGGAAGGGGTGGTATTGGGGGCACACGTGACAAGATGGGGGAATCCTGGACTCAGGATGGCACCCTAACTTTGGATGCCACTGAGCAGGTTTGACCTGTTCTTTGGCTCTCCATGGAAACCATTATCAGTAGGGTGTAAACCCCACCTACAGGGACCAGACTGATGGCCTCAAGCCTGTAGGGGGAAGTAGCCCATTGTCCTCTTCAGCAGGGAGTGGGCCCCTCTTGTGGTGGGACCAGACAGTAGTCTGGCAACTGACTGCCTTCAGGGAGGATGTCTAAGCATCTGACCTCCCACCATGTGCTGGCAAATAGCCTCTAATGTTTGGCATGTCTTTGGGGGAGACAAAGCTGGGGAAAGTCTCTTTATAATCCCATAATTCGCACACCTTTTGTTCTTTACACAGAAAAGTCTTTGAAGAGAGGCTATCTGTCATTCATCTTTGAGTCTCTTCCAGCAGTCTGCACCCTGTAATCACTAAGTTTTGAATTCTACAGAGACTTATAAAACACACACATGCATTTTAGAAGAAATAATATTAGTGAGCTACTCTGCTTAACATCTGAAATATTTTCAAATATTTCCAGGCATGGTACTCCCTCCCAGCCCCTTCCAGCACTCAGGTTCGATTAATCCTTAGGATTTGGAGTCTCACGCCAGAGTGGAAAGCTATTGTTCGATGCTGTCAAATTGCTGGATTCATAGTGACCTTGGGCGACAGAGTAGACCTCCCTCACAGGGATTTTGGTAGATGGTAACTTTGTTTTTAACAGTTTTCTTGGCACATAATTCACAATTCAGTCGTTGAGTCACATCACACAGTGTTGTGCACCCATCACCTCAGTCCGTTTTAGAACCTTTTCCTCATTCTTGTCCTCTTCGTCATTTGCTCCCCATTTCCCCACAATCTCCCCTGCCAGACCACCTCAATGCCGACTCCTAGCGACCTGATAAGACAAGGTTGTCCCTTGATGTTCCGAGACTGTAAATGATTACGGGAATAGAAAGTCCTCAGGAGCGGCTGGTGTTTAAAACTGCTGACCTTTCCGATTTCAGCCCCGTGTATAACCACTACGCCACCGAGGTTCCTGCCATACCCCTAAGGCACGGTGAATCCAGTTACTGTCTCTATGGATTTTCTAGGGCAGCCATTTTTACAGGAGCAGAGTGCCCAGCCTTTCTGCCACAGATCTGCGGAGGGGGTTGAACTGCCAACCTTTCTGCTATCCCTGAGCTCACTGCACCACCAGGGCTGCGTATCGTGGGAAGCTGGTGGAATGATGACTCTCCAGGGCCTTCTCTGCAAACCTCTCTCACGAAACGGAGGGCTATGTTATACGCAGACCACCCACACTCACTGCCACCAAGCTGATGCCTGCTCGTCTTGACCCGTCAGCACAGAGAAGAGCCGCCCCTGTGGGTTCCCGAGACGATAGCTCTTTGTAGGAGTAGAAAGCCGCATCTTTCTCCCACGGCTGGGCTGGTGGGTTCAAATTGCTAGCCTTGCGGTTAGCTGCAGCCCAGCGTGTAGCCCACTACGCCATGAGGGTCAGGCGATCAAGGCCAGGAATGTGTGCACGAGGAATGAGAAACCCCAACTTCCCGTCATGTACCTTACTAATCATAAAGCCAACTGGACCCAGCTGCCTACAAGCCGACCCTAATTTTAACCATCCTAACCCGCAATCTCCTTGGACAATTCTCTTTTCCCAAAATACACTCGGGCACTTTGGTCCTTGCCTCAGACTGACTGGCTCAGTCGGCGATCCCGGAGCCATGCTTTTTTTAGACACGGGTTAGTTGAAATTTTCTTAGTAAGTTAGACACTGATGGGCAGCGTCCAGAACACAGAGGGAGAAATCATCTCTCCTGGGACCTCGTGTGCATTCCTCCCTCTTCCTTCCCATTGCAGGCCTGGGCCGGGCCCCAAAGTCCGGGAGAACTGGGAGGGAACGGGGCAGAAAGGTTGTACGGATTCCATTGATTTCTTCATGACGTTGAAGGCTTATTGCCGGCGACCCTCCAAGTCTAATCACCTGCGGGGCAGGGGTCCTGTGTGTTTTGGTCACTATCGTGTGACCAAATAAATACTTAGTGAATGTGGGCTGTATCCTCCGTCTGTGTACTTCTCTTCCCTAGAAAATGCAGAAAGGGGTATGCTTAGTGAGTGAGGTGGGGGAGCCCTATTTATTACACGTGGGTGAAGGCAGCAGCGGTGGACTCAACGCAGACACCAAGGTCAATTCCCTGCTTCCAGGCTCGCGGGGCTCCCTCGGCTCCCACGCGCCCGCGCCCTCAAGCCCCGCCCTCTGGGCGGGCTCTGGGCTGAGCGCGCCGTCGCCGATTGGCCGAGCGGAGATGATGGGCACTCGTTAAGCTTCCGGGCGCGACGGTTGACGCCGCCGAGGGGGGGCCATTGGCAAGGTTCTCCTCTCGGGTGGTGCTGGCAGCCTTTGAGGAAGACAAGGAGGGTGAGCCCTGGAGTGGGGGGCCCCACTCGATGAACCCTAAAATGTTAACAGAGGTGGGGGAGGGGGTTGACGGTTGCGGAAGCTCGTGGGAAGGGGAAGAGACAGGAGGGAGCGAGCGGGCTCAGAGTGGGTATTCCAAAACCTTGAAGTTCCGTGCGGTGCAGGGAATTCTGATCCGTGAGGAGGGAGCTAACGCCCCAGAGGCTTGCTAAGGCCGGGGTCGTTACGGAAACAGACTGCCACATCCTTCTCCCGCACGGCAGCTGATGAGTTAAAGTGGCTCCCCTTCGGGTTAGCGCGAGTGCTTTAATCACTGTGCCACCAGGATCCTCCAGGATGGGTAAGAGGAGGGATGAACAGGGAATTGGCCCTAAAGGCCTCTTGGGGCATTTGTTGCCAGGAGCACTTATGCCATGTCCAGGTGTCTTTTCCTTACTGCACACACCGGTGGGCACACTGCCCACTCCACTCAAGGACTTTCAGCTGGGGGACAGGTGGCAGTGGCCCTTGCTGCTCGGGAATTGGGGATCCTAGCACAGTCCCTTACGCTGCTGCTTTCCTGGTCTCTGGCAGGTGTGAGCATGGCAGAAGGGGACACCCTGATATCTGTGGATTATGAAATTTTTGGGAAGGTGCAAGGGGTGTTTTTCCGCAAGTACACCCAGGTATGTGGCCTGCAGGCTTTGGGGACACACGCGGTGATAAGCATGTGAGCAAGGTACAGGCTGCATGGAAAGTAGATTGTGAAGCAAGTGGGCATGAGAGTGCGTCTGCCATCTGTCAAATACCACATAGGCAGAAGATTCCAGGGCTCCTCTCGTTAGGTCTTTTTCTATCAGTGGTATCTGGGTCCTGAGAAGCACCCAGGCCTCTCTCGTGTGGAGGGGAATAGAGGCCTTCCCTGGTTCACCTCGTTCTGGCATCAGGAAACCAAAACACACTACCAGGGGCTCCTCAGACACAATTCTTATGGGAAAGCTAACACTGATGCACTAGCAGACATCAGGGGGACTTGGGACATTTGTATAATGTCATCATTAGAGCGGTTGGATTTTCTTCACACCCCTCTTCTCCCCCCCCCATTTCTCCAATTGTCCCTAATTTTTCCCACTTACTTCCTTTCTATTCCTATTGATTTTGAAAGGACAATGACCTCCCACCTCCCCACCCCCACCCCCACCCATCTGCCCTCCCAGAAGCTTTTCTTATGAGAACCAGTGTATCCCTTCCAGCACAGGTCATGGGTGCACTGCTCTGTGCTGCAGTGTCACATAATTCAGCCACAGTTTCCCATCTGTGTTTTGTAGGGGAGTCGGTGCCCTTTAGGGTATCTCCACCCTTGCCACCCCTCCACCCTCCACCCCCTCCCGCAAATCAGTCAACATCCTGATAAATACTGCTCATGAGGCAGCAGTCAGGAAGTCAAACAACACCTGAGCCGCTGCCGTCCCGTCAATTCCAGCTCAAGGCAGAGGAGGGGCTCTGAGGCTGTACCTCTTGCTCGCAGCAGGTTGCCTCACCTTTCCCCCCACAGAGAGACTATCGGTTTGAACTACCAGGCTTTGGTTAGCAGCCTAGCACTGAGCCCAAGGTGCCACCAGGGTTCCCTCAACAGTGCATTGTATTGGGCACATCGACTGCAAAAGATCTCTCTTAAAGCATTGCACAGCAACGCTGGCACCTTGAGCACCCAAGCCTGGCCTTTTCATTGACCTCATGTATATCAAAGCTGGACTGGGAATAGGGAAGACTGAAGAATTGACACCTTCCAAGTGACTTCACTAGACTGCTTGCTACCCATTGAGGTGACTCCTGGTATCACACAGCCCTCCCCATTTCCCTGCCCCCAGCGCCTGCCAGCATGCCCACCTCCATGCAGACCCTAGGACCAGAGTTGTAGCCACACCCTGTCAACACTGCAGCTCCCTCGGCTCCTCCCCACCCCCAGAGGGCAAAGCAGAGCCCCTTCTCCCACCACAGTGGTGGGGATCTCAGCACACCCACCTGCCCCCAGGTCTAGTTACTATACTGAATAACAGGAGGCACCAACCCCGGTGACACTACTGCCTTTGTATCCCTCCACCTGTGGTGCCAGCCAGCCCTGGCACACATGCACTTGCCACACTCTGGGGTCATTTTGGTGTGAGTTCCAAATACCCGAGGGACGTCACTGCATTTGAGTGATGATGTTGGCAAAGAACATCGACTGGACCACTGACAGGCATCAGAACAAACAGCCAGAATGCTCCTTAGCTGCCCAGATGGCACGACTTCACTTCAAGAGCCCAGCCCCCATGGGGGAAGACATGCTATTAGTGAAGCAGAGTGGATGGAGAAGAGGAAACCCTCAGTGAGTGGCTGCAACAATGACCTCAAACAGCAAGTCTTACAGACGGCATGGGACTGGGCCATGCTTAAAGATGGGGCTCGCGCCCTTTTAGAGTGTCTCCACCCCCAGAGATAGCAAGAGATGGTTACGGAACTTTCCAGTTGTCAAATCCTGCCAGCGTGGTACCAGAATGCGAACCTGAGCCTTTGCAGAATGAACGTTAAATATCACTATCGGCGTCTCCAATTACTCCCGGGTCTTTTCCTCCTGTTTCATTCTTATATGTAAAGAGCCTATTAAAGAATGATTTGCAGTCACAGCAACAGCCATCCTCACGTGTCCCTGTG
>NW_022103915.1:30395875-30421429 GCF_000313985.2 Echinops telfairi
CCTGTGTATCACCCCTGCCCACTCTGCTGACCCCGGAGGACCTGACCCCCCACTGGAGCCAGGGGCAGTTGCCCTCTGAGTAATAATGGAAAGCCTGTACCCAGAGCCAAGGCTTCTGCTTCACCTACTTACACCCCACCTGTGTTTGTTTGTTTTTCTTTTTAAACCATTGCAACCCAAACCCACTGCTATCAAATAGATTCTGACTCAGTGACCCCATATCGTGTTTTCTGAAACTAAATCTTTACAGGAGACAGATAAAGTCAATTTGTTTCTCGGGTATTCTAATTGCTAAGGTTCACATGTATAATTGCCATTTATGTTGGGGGTGGGGAAAATGTATTTACAATGAAAAAGTCAATGGTCTTGAAAAATTCTTTTAAAAAAATTCTATCATGCATTCTCCAGCTTCATTGCTATTATCAAAGCCTTATTTTTCAACTCCTGTCTCTTCCTTTTTACTTCCAAAGTTTGTATTCCAATCACCAGTAATCATTAATGCATCTCGATTGCATGTTTGACCAATATCAGACTGAAAAAGCTAGTAGGATTCTTCTGTTCCCTCATCAATGTCACAATGACAGTAGTGCTAGGTGCATAAATGTGAATAATCATTGTATGAACTGGTTTTCCTTGTTGGCATTTAGATACTGTTTTAACACAGATAGCATGGTACTCCAAGACAGATTTTGACATTTTCTTTTCGACAATGTGGTTCCGTTCCTTTTCAATTTGTCATTCCTAGCACAGTGTGAGACATGATTGTCCAACACAAAATGGCCAATTCTGGGCCATTTGAGTGCATTCATACCTAGGATTTCTTTATATGATATATTTCATTTTTGTAGACTTGCAATTTTCTTGTATGCATTTTTATATGCTCCACATTAATTGTGCCTACACATATATTTATGCTTACAACTGTTTCTTCTCATTTTGAGCCATGCCCCATCTGCAAAAGAAGGTCCCAAAAACTTTGTGTCAAGATGAACTCTCTGGTCTGAGGAGGCAGCTCTTCCCTGGTAGTATTGTAAGTGCCCCAAGCTAGGAGCTATCTTTGGGCACTATCTCAGACAATACTCCATTGCTAGTCGTAAGGTTTACAGTGACTAATCTCTGAAAAGTAGACCATTTATTCCTTCTTTGCAGTCTGTCTTAGTCTAGAACAGCGATTTCTCAACCTGTGGGTTGAGACCCCTTTGGGGGTAGAATGACCCTTTCACAGGGGTCGCCCAATACATCATGCCTATCAGATATTTACGTGACAATTCAAAACAGTAGCAAAAGTACAGTCATGAAGTAGCAACGAAGATAAGTTTATGATTGGGGTCACCACCACTTGAGGACTGTATGAAAGGGTTGAGGCATTAAGAAGGTTGAGGACCACTGGTCTAGAAGCCCCACTGAAACCTGTCCACCGTGGGGGACCCTGCTGGTATATGAAAGACCAGTGGCATAGCTTCCAGCGTCCCAGCAACACTCCAGCCACCAGTGTGACAAACTAACAGATCGTAATGGGAGGTGATGATGATAGTGCTTAAATTTTTATCAGATGACTAAGTAGAAATATGGTTCTTAAGGAAAATTAGCTTTGGAGAATCTAAGCAAAAAATACTACTGTTTAGATATTCAAAGCAGAACATGAATATCTAAATATGCTATCATTTGAAAACTAAGACCAGATTCAAGTGCGCAAATAAAACCGGGAGGAAATTCCCCTCGATGCTTGTCAAATTTTTAGAGTGTTTGGTTTGCCCTTTGGGGTTCAGATAAATTACATAATTACCTTGCACTACAAGGGTTTATTAGGCTGTTGTAACCTCACAGTCAAAACTTGGCACAATCAAAATCTTATAACTAGTTACTATTTATGATAACTCTCAAAACTAGAAATTGCCTACTCCTGTTGGGTAATTAGAAGCAGAAGGATGCGATTGTTTGTACAAAGTCAGTCGAATGTGGATTCTTCCTCAAAATCCATTCTCTGCTTTCTTAGGCTTTTTTTTTTTTTTTTGCCATTTAGCAGTGCATGCTGTTTCTCTTATTTTTCTTCATTCCTTAATTTCTACTGTATCCCTTGAACTATTACTTATTTGGCTTCAGTCTCTATTGTCCATTCTGTAAACATTTCTTTGCTTTGAACATAACTGATTTGATGAGTACTTTAGTTCCTCATCAAACGTGGCTTTGCTGTGCGTAACATTTTCCTTGCCAACTCCAGCACTTTCCCACATCTACTAGGTTCCTAGTGTGGCATTTGGACATGCATTCAAATGTTCAAACTCCCATTTCTTTTGTAATCCAACTCCCTTCCATTTAGATACATACTCTAACAGTCAATAACTTTTATACTATCGGCATTGTTTATGCGAAAATAAAATTACCCTGGTCAAGTGTTTCTATCTTCCATAAATTTTATGGAAGATAGTGTAATGACAAAGTGTAATGACAAAGTGAGAAAGCGAAGAAAAGAGCCACTGACAGTCTTCGAAGTCGTATTTCACTTTAAGGAATTGTGCTTACTTGGAAGAGAAGCCAGGTGAGAGAACTCCTAACAGTCAGATGAACTGCTGCTGACAGTTGGAATTCCGAGACTGCTTTTCTTCAGGAGGGGACGACCGGAAGCGAACTATGGATGCAACATTAAAATATTAAGTTAGGCAGTTTCTCTACCATAAATACAATGAAATGAGTTGCCAGGACATTGTGAAATTCTCTCTAGTGATCTCTTTGAAGCTAGAGCAGACACTCACTCATCTGGATTTGTTTAGGTGTGGTCCTGGTTGAAGATGAAGGGATGGGTCAGATAAATTCATGTGCTTTCCATTTAGTATGCCCAGAAGGTTCTTGATTAGCAGAAGGGAACATGAGCAAGAGGCAATCCATTGAGCACCCTAACAGCAATCAGCCTTGGGGCATTTTGAAAGCATCTGTTTGGGGCTTCAGTCTTCAGTTTGTCACCAAGTTGACTTCAGAGTCAAAGATTCGATTGCTGGGGCTCAGGGTAGAAGGAGGAAATGGAGTTGATGTCGAAATCAGCAATGAGGTCTGTCCTCCGTGCTGGTATTTCTGTTTGGACCCTTCTGGACAATATCAAATTAGTTTCCGTGGCTTGATGATAGGTTGTGATTCTGGCAACATTGTAGTCTCACTTTCTTCAGTCTCACTGAATTTCTTTCTCTCTCCTTTCCTTTAGGCTGAGGGTAGAAAGCTGGGACTGGTTGGCTGGGTCCAGAACACTGGCCGGGGCACAGTGCAAGGACAATTGCAAGGTCCCACATCCAAAGTCCGCCCTATGCAGGAATGGCTTAAAACAAGAGGAAGTCCCAAATCGCACATCGACAGAGCAAACTTCAAGAATGAGAAAGCCATCCCCAAACTGGATTACTCAGACTTCCAAATTGTGAAGTAATCGCCATAATGTACATTTTCTGCGATAGTCTCCATGTTTGTTTTTTATTATTAATTAGCAATATTATAATTTAATAGTGTTCAATATTAGAATTTGTGTTCAATATTAAAATTTATTTATAAGTTATCTTCGTATTAGATATTTGAATGCTATTATGTATTACATGTTTTGTGGATTACAACCAGACATCATAATCAATAAAAGCATATATCAATACATTAAACCTTCTGTTAAGCTCTTTTTTTTTTCCCTTCAGTGACCTTTTTTTTTTTTTCCAGTGATGACTTCTTTTGGGCAAAATAAGATGTTTATTCAGTAAACATTTATGGGGAGAGTATTTTGAGATGACTTAAAGCAATCTGAACCAAAACCAAATTCACTGCCATTGAGACGATGCCAACTCATAGTGCCGCTGCAGGGCAGAGTGGAACTGCGCGTGAGTTTCCAGTGTACGGGAGTAGAGAGCTTGTCGCTCCCACGGAGCAGCTGGTGGTGCCCAACAGCTGGCTTGCATATCGCAGCCCAACTCGTAACCACGCTGCCACCACTGGCTCCTAAGCAATCTGCAGGAAAGAAAGCAGTGGCCTGACACGATTCTATTTCTAACAGGGACAAATGCCCCAAGTTGACAGCTGCTCAAATTATGTTTTGGACTAAGTCCTTTTAGCATCCTGAAAGTTCTGTTGTCCTCTTGTAAGAAATTTACATAAAGCAGTCATCGGAATTTTGCCTCATTAAAGTTTTCTGATTTGGTTTATTCTGTCACTTAAACAAGCATGTATCAAGTGTTTACTAGGTTTGACAAACTTAAACGTTTCAGTTAAGATGATAACGCAAAACCCAAGGACTGGTTAATAATTCCTAAGCACCTACTCTCACACTGTGGCTAGAGTTCCTTCCACTCTCCGACCCGAAGCTGCAGTAGCATTGGGAAAATTCCAGAGAACTCAGTGAGGTCAGTCTTCGCGTCCTCCTTGGTCAATTCCAAGGGCTTAAAAAAGTCCGAGGCTAAAGTCCATTATCTTTCATTCTACTCTTCCGCAGACTATGTGGACGCCCTTCTCACTGGCTCTAGTTCTGAGCATGCTTGGCCAAGGGGATGCAGCGGTAAACAATACGCTTACAGACAAAACCTTCAGCTACCTTGTCGGGAAGAAGACAAACCAAAAAAAGCGGAAACTATATATTGCTGTAAAAGGCAGTACACACGTGACTGCTAAGCACGAGACTGGAAGTTAACGTTCATGGGTAAGAAAAATATGCAGCACGGTTCTCTGGCACAAGGGGTCGCCAAGGGTCAACATTTGCATGGCAACTACCAAAGTAGGGCGATGCGGTAAAACCGAAGTAGAAACTACCAGAAACCCCTTTCCCACCGGGCCGAAAGGCGACCAGGTTCAAGAATAGGGCCGGGCGGGGAGGCTGAGGGGCGGGGCTCAAAGGTGCAAAGACCCTGCGGCGGACGAGCGGGCAGCCCCGGAGCCCCTGACGCGCGTGCGCAGTGGGACGTCGCGACGGCAGGCTCGCGGCGCGTCCTAGAAGCGCGTGCTCGCGGGCCCGCGCGTGCGTGTCTCGCGAGCGTTCTTGCGCGCGGCCGACGTTGGAGGCGGTTGGTTTGGGGATCGGTGGAGCTTGATGCGAGGTGACTGGGGGCCAGCACGCGACAGCAGGACGATTCTGGGAGCCCCTCAGCCCAGAAGGGGCCGCGGTGACCGCGACGGGCCTGCTTGGCGGACCCAGACGCGCCGGGAACCCGGAGGCCCCGCCACCTTCCTTGCGCGCGGGCGCCCCCGTCAGGGCGGGCGGTGCTTCGGCGGCACGTGGGAGGGGGCGGGGCGGGGCGCACCGGCACCGCGTCCCGCGCGAGCCTGGGGGGCCCGCGGGAGGCCGCCCGCCGGGTGGCCCCACCGTCACGGTTATTGTCAAGGTAGTTTGTGGCCACAGGCGTTCAGCAACAGACCGAAACGTATTTATGGACTTTATTCTAAAATGACTTCACAAAACGTTTTACCAAACCGCTATTATCTTTTCATTCCATTTTCCCACGAACCGTTTGGAGCCCTCTTGTACGAGAGGTAAAAATCAAATGATTCAGAAAGACATAATAAAGAAATTTCCGATGTCATGTCTTGCCATGCCCGTCTCCTTTGCCTGAGGCAACTGCATTTAAGCAGTAATAATAACCACTCTTCTCTTTTTAATAATCTTTTAGTATATTTGGTAAAACCGTTTCATGTCTTTATTCTGTTTCTTCGCCGTCCTTAATTGCAGTGCTTAACACTTCATTTTAGGTGATTTCTACAAGCCAGGCCTATTGTGTAATGTATAAGTGTTATGAAACCAGCTTGGACATTTTTTTTTAATGAATAATTTCTAGCGAATGTTTTTAAGCTGAATTTAGTTTAGGCATCTGTTTTTGGTGAAGTGGTGAAAATTTCAATTACTGGCTTTATAGGTCAGCATCAAATGTGATTATGATTTAGCTTTAGGGCATGTGGGATTTAGAAAGGAGCAGTGAAAATTAAGAAATGATGAATGCTGCTTTGGAAGTTAAGTCCATTGCTTCAAACATAAGCTTTGCGATCTGTCTAGAGATTAGAGTGATGTAGTTAGCTTTGTTTGGTTTTACAGTTTGCTTTAAGAAAAGACATTTTCTTTACTTCAAATGATGTTTCTCTATAATGCTTAAGATAAATGGGCATGACTTGTAACAGGTTTTGGCTGTGTGTTTTCCTCCCGTAGGCAATTTTTTTCCAGTCTGTTAAGGAAACCAGCATTTGGCAGCGACACCAGCTTTCTACCTGCCATGATCAAGTGCTTGTCAGATGAAGTGCAGGCCAAATTGCGTTCTGGTTTGGCCATCAATTCCTTAGGCCAGTGTGTCGAGGAACTTGCCCTCAACAGTCTTGATGCTGAAGCAAAATGTGTGGCTGTCAGAGTGAATATGGAAACCTTCCAAGTTCAAGTTATTGACAATGGATTGGGGATACGAAGTGATGATGTCGACAAAGTGGGACATCGTTACTTTACTAGTAAATGTAGCTCTGTGCAGGACTTGGAGAACCCAAGGTTTTATGGATTCCGGGGGGAAGCCTTGGCAAGTATAGCTGACATGGCCAGTGCTGTAGAGATCTCATCCAAGAAAAACAACACAATGAAAACGTTTGTGAAATGGTTTCAGAATGGAAAAGCCCTCGAAGCCCGTGAAGCTGACCTGACTAGACCAAGTGCTGGGACAACGGTCACTGTATATAACCTATTTTACCGATTACCTGTACGGAGGAAATGCATGAATCCTCGACTGGAGTTGGAGAAGGTTAGGCAGAGGATAGAAGCACTCTCACTCATGCGGCCCTCCATTTCTTTCTCATTGAGAAATGATGTTTCTGGCTCCATGATTCTTCAGCTTCCTAAAACCAAAGACACATGTTCCCGATTTTGTCAAATTTTTGGATTGGGTAGGTCCCAAAAGCTAAGAGAAATTAAATTTAAATATAAGGAGTTTGAGCTTAGTGGCTATATCAGCTCTGAAGCACATTACAACAAGACTATGCAGTTTTTATTTGTGAACCAAAGACTGGTCTTCAGGACGAAGGTACATAAACTCATTGACTTTCTGTTGAGGAAAGAAAGTATTATATGCAAGCCAAAGAATGGCTCTGCCAGTAGGCAAATGAGTGTAAGTCCTCGGCATCGGTCTAGCCCAGAACTTCATGGGATATATGTCATCAACGTGCAGTGCCAATTCTGTGAGTATGATGTATGCATGGAGCCAGCAAAAACTCTGATTGAGTTTCAAAACTGGAACAATCTCTTGGTTTGCATTCAGGAAGGAGTGAAGATGTTTTTAAAGCAGGAAAAATTATTTGTGGAATTATCAGGTGAGGACCTTAAGGAATTTAGCAAAGATAATGGTTTTAGTTTATTTGGCCCTACTCTTCAGAAACATATATCCTCTGATGAGAAATGTGATCGGGTCAATTTCCAGGAAGCATGTGATAATATTTTGGATTCCTATGAAATGTTTAATTTGCAATCAAAAGCTGTCAGAAGAAAAGCTACTATGGGAGACATAAACTTACAGAATTCTAGGGGTTCAGAAGCTATCAGAAAAACGAATGACTCATTTGTACTCACCTGTGAACCAGATGGCCCTAGCACTAGTAAAATTATGGAGTTACCTTTCCGAAAGAGAGAAAGCTCTTGCTCAGAGTCAAAGATCTTAGAACAAGAGTCACTTGAAGCCTCGGAATCAAAAGAAAACGAGAAACATAAAACTTGGGTGGAACTTAACTCTCCAGCAAACCCAAGCGGAACCAGTTCAGAAATGTTTGCAAGCTCCCTTCAGGCACCACATCCCTTTGAGGATAGTGGAGAAGATCCAGAAACTCAGAATGGAAGTACCATCGCCGATGGCATAACTGCCAGCATCCTGAAAAAGAATGTAATTCAGAGTCAACTAGGGAGATTTAAAGATGCTGCTGAAATGAGATGCCAGCCTCAGTCTTTTGAGACAACGGTGTTATTGAGTGCACATGGCACTCAGAGAGGAGAAGGAGAGGGGGAAAAGGAGCCTGGTAATTGTCGAAGCACAAACATTTTTAGTTATGGACAAGTTAAATTATGTTCCACTGGCTTTATAACTCATGTGGTACCAAATGAGCAAACTAGATCAACTGAAACAGAACATTCATTTAAAAATTGTGTCCAACCTAGTCCTGTGAGTGCCAAAGAAACATTTTTAAATAGAACATATCGTTCAATTGAGACTCCAAAGATTAAAGATTTAACTAGCACTTTAAATACAGAATCTGCACAACTGCCTAACGAGATATTTTGCAGAACAAATACAAATTATGGAGTAGAGAACAAGACTATGGGAACTTATAAAAATTTTACAATTTACCAGGAAGGTAGTAAAAAGTCACACACAGGTTGCTCACCTGATACATCATCTTGGTATAAACGTGATAGTAAGAAAAGAGAGAAGCTTATTGGTTCCTCCAAACCCATAACCTGGAAAAAGCTAAGTCTGAGTTCACAACTAGGGTCCTTAGAGAAGTTTAAGAGGCAATATGGGAAGGTTAAAAACCTGAATTCAAAAGCAGAGGAAAATAATTTTGAAATCACTACAGATCCCAGTCCTCGAGTTGAAACTGACATTCTGCTGAAAGACAAGAAGCACCTCGATAGTTCTGATATTTGTGAATTCACTGTAAAACATAATCATTCGAATGGTAGTTGTGAACCAGGAAGTCATACTCTTTACTCAGAGAAGTTACCATTTTCCAAGAAAGAAGATTGTTTGGAACAAGACGCACCTTGCTTGAGAGAAAGTCCTATAGCTCTAAAGGAGTTACCTAACTCCAACCGAAAGTCTTTGAGTGTTGGGAGGTCGCCTGAGTCCCTAGCCTCCAAAGTGTCCAGAATGAAGGGTTCTGAAAGAGAGACGCAAACACAGGAGATGATGAGTCATTTTAATGAATTTCCACAATCAGATTCTGGTAGTAACGACAGATTAACCCTAGATTGTTGCCAATCATTTAAAACTGAGCATAGAAAACCGGAAAGTGGCATCACGCCAGTGTCAGGCCCTGTCCCAGAAGATAATTCCTTCGCTAGAGATAAAGAAACGTATTCTGACAATACCAGAGGGGACTGTGTGGTGCCAGGAACTCCTTTGGTATTACCCTCAAATAATTCTAACGTCGGCCAGGACGATTCCGATGCTCTTATATCTTCCGAGCCACAGATGGAAAACACCGGCTCTTCCAGTAGAATGTTCATGAGTCATGGAGAAGACTCCACGGCCAACCAAGATGAAACTTGCTTTCCACGTGAGGGCTCTGAAGCAAGAGATTGTTTTGAAAACGAAGAACCAAGCACATGTTCTTTGGATTGGCAACAGCGTTTTGATGCAGCCCAGGGAAGGATGGTTTATGTCAACAAAGTAACTGGACTGAGCACATTCACTGCTCCTCCTAAGGACGTGCGGGCTGCTTGTACGAAAGATCTCACCACCGTGGCAGTGGATGTCGTTCTTGAGAATGGTAAGTCTGTAGTTCACTGGCATGAAATGCTTTTTTTAAAATTAAATTTTATTTTTTTAATGAAATGCTTTTAAATATGGGACTATTAAAAAAATTACTGTTCAAAGAGATTACCTCAGCAGCTAAAATATTTTGAAGATTATAAAACACCTTGTATTTTTTGGTATATAAAGTCTCTCTAGTCCCAAAGTATTTAAATCTAGAAATGCAATAAATCACTGATAAAGGATGTGTGTATAGTGTGTATGTGGGGGGCGGGAATGAAGGGGGTGCCCCCCAAAATGAATTTTTTTTCAAAGTTATGTATTTAAATTATTTTGCACAACCATATCACCTTCGAAGTACTCTCCATTACACTTAATACATTTGTCATATCTGCAGTTCCATTCTTGAAAGCATTTTTCAAACCCCCCAAAATGAATTTTTTTCCAAAGTTATGTATTTAAATTATTTTGCACAACCATATCACCTTTAAAGTACTCTCCATTACACTTACTGCATTTGTCATATCTGCAATTCCATTCTTGAAAGCATTTTTCAAACCCCCCAAAATGAATTTTTTTTCAAAGTTATGTATTTAAATTATTTTGCACAACCATATCACCTTTAAAGTACTCTCCATTACACTTAATACATTTGTCATATCTGCAATTCCATTCTTGAAAACATTTTTCAAACTCATCTCTTTGGATGGCTGATAGGACCTCCCTCGGTTTTTCCTTCACTCCTTCTATGTTGTCAAATCCCTCTTCATGCTCGGAAACAAAAAGAGCAAGGTCAGGTGAGGGAGGTACATAGGGCAAGAGAGGCATGTTGTTTTTTGGCAAAAACTGGCACACTGAGATGTCTGCGTAAGCAGATGCATTGTCATGGTGGCAAAACCAGTGCCCCTTCTGCCACAAATCAGGCCTTTTTGTTGCACACTATTATGCAATCTTTTCAGAACCTCTAAATATAAAACTTGATTAACAGTCTGACCTGGTGGAACCAACTCCAAATGCACTACGCGTCAACATTTTAGTCCGTTTGGGAAGTTGATGGACGTCCAGAACGAGGCTTGTCATCAAGCAACATTTTACTTTTTTTGAAACCAGAAACCATTCGTACACTTGAGTTTTTCCCCATAAATGCTGTCCTTGTAAGCTGTGTTTAACATCACAGCTGTTTCTGCAGCATTTTTCCCTAGCAGGAAACAAAATGTCACAGCACATCCTCTTCTCTTAAATCGGCCATCGCAAAAAGTGAGGTTCAAGTAAAACTGCTTTTATGAAAAAGTTTACTGTGACCAGAGAGAACCTTCCCAGGCAATGCCACTGGGTATACTGCCAGCGAATTGCTCGATGCTCGCCTAGTGAGGAGAATAACGTGTACTACAAAAGTTCTGCCCAGCAGAGCTTTTTTCCATTTGTTTGTTTGTTTTGTGGGGGGTACCCGTCGTATGTATGTGTAAGAGGCCAAGAATCCAATTTCAATGACTGTCTCCGTGGTTGGGAAAAGCCACTGTACTTCCTTTCCCTTTTCTCTCCTCCCTCCCAAACACAAACGTACTCTTCTCAGAATTGGCCTGGAAAGGCACCTGCAGTAGCGGTGTGGGGTTTTTCTGGAAGTTGCTTTCTGTTTTCCCCAGATAGGGACAGAATGACCTGGCAGTCAGCCCACATTTTCCTAGTAGAATCTGCTCAATGCAGTACTACATTTGTGAACTTTTTTTCCCTCCAGAAAATCACTTTATCCTATACATTAAAAAAAATTGTAATAAAGGTTTTGGAATCTAGGTACTTTCATAATTGGACTTTTCAAATCTACTCTAGGCACAGATGCTAATCAACTTCATCTGCTTATGGTATGAGTAGTTATTATTCAGGATGATGATAATGTGCCTCTTAGGTCCTCCCAGGTTCTGCTAGAGCAGGTCTGAGTCAGTATTGAACGTGACATTGTTTTGGCAATGTGTTGAGAGCCAGATGTTGGGAGATGGTGAAGCTGGTTTCCATCTGGCTATAAGTCTTGGTTCTGTACCAGGAGGATAGACATTAAATGTGTATCCCTCTTAAATGACTTGTATGCTGCAAAGGAGTATAAATTGTATGACTATAGCTGTAAAACAACTTATAATTTCTCCTTAGGATGACTCTGTCTAGGAAGAGGCTCTGAGTTAGTTCATGTTAAATAAGACCTTTATGTTTCAATATGTTTTGGGGGTTTTTTCCTTGTGAAAAAGTTTTTTTTCTGTAGTAACCTTCCAAGTATTAATTAAGTGAAAACCCTTTCTTTTAATATGGCTCCAGAGACTATTAGGTTGCTTTTAAAGTAAGGTGACCGGACATCCCGTTTTTTGGCGGGACAGTCCCGATTTTTAACAATTTGTCCCCTGTCCCGCGGCGTTTTAAGGAAGTCCTGATTTTTGGAAAGAATGCACAACACGCTGCTGCCATGTGGCTGTTCCACCAGGACATGAGTTTTATCAACGGTCACCTTCTCTTAAAGACACGTGTGCTTCTCCGCTCTGGGTCCTGATGTACACGAAATGCTTATCAGAGGTAAATCGGAGATGCTGGCACCTCATCCTTCTCAAGTGCAACTGCTTCTGGTTTACGGCCCCCAAAATAACGGGTTTGCAATCAGTTGTGCCATGGTTGCTGCTAGAAGAAAGAAGGAAAGCTTGGCTGCCACATTCAGCACGGACTTCTCCTGGTAAATGAATCTGGATGTTTAAAACACTTCAACCTACTTAACGTGTGAATTATTAGCAAGTCTGCTAGTGAACGTTTGAGGGTCCTGTTAACTCTGTTTCATAAAGGAAAACAAAGTATTATGGGCACAGAAACAAATTTCTTGAAGAGAAATAAATTGTCCCTCGTTGAGAACTACTGGAACCTACCCTATGCCCTCCATCTGTCCTGTAGAGATGGCTTTTGGGGCAATGTGGTAATGTTAGCAGAATACTTTCATTAAAGGACTTAGGACTCTCAGGCTAGTTTTTAGTGGTTTTGCCTTTTGTCTTCATTCAATACGTGCCAAGACAGATTTCCTGTCATTTAACTTTTAAAGGTTTATTTGTATTTTGAGTTTCAAATTTCCAAGTTCTCCTTTTTTATGTGTAGGGTCTCAGTACAGGTGCCATCCTTTCAGAAGTGACCTTGTTCTTCCTTTCCTTCCTCGAGCTCGGGAAGAGAGCGCTGTGACGAGACAGGATAACCGAGGTAGGGGCAGTAACAGACATGACCGGGACCACCGAGTTCATCCCATACCACCCACCTTGAAAACAGAGCAGGCCTCGTTAATAAGCTTCCTCTGTGCCAACTGTGCCTTCCTGGAACCATGAATTCCCCATGGTCCTATTTAACAGCAGAACTAAGTAATTCAGTGCATGCATTTAGATCAGAAATTACTTTTCCAGACTTGAGGTCAGTACTGGGTGATCATGCACCGTCTGCGGTGTCTTGTGATTTGGAAAAAGGTCTCAACTCTCTGTAAAGATTGAAGTTGCCCTCCATCTTGCAATAGTTTTATCTGAACAAAACCTTTGTCTTTCTTTTTTATTATTATTATTTTTAATTTATTTATTTTAGCCTTTGTCTTCCAAAAAGACTGTTGACAGCTATCGTTTTTAATTTTTTATAAATTTAAAAGTAGATAGAAACTCTTTTTACCTAATGGAAGTGAAGTACTGATTTGAGCCATGTTCTCTTCTGGACTTGTATTTTGAAATATCCCTTATAAACAGTCTCAGCAGATCGAGATGATTCACAGATACAATAAACACTGACATGTGTAGAACATAGGAACAGTGTGCCCTGTCTTTGTTTCTGAGGCCACACCACACCCCGTAGACGATACCATTCAGCCTGTTCTCTGAGGCTTTTGTTGCCGACTTCACCTGTGCCCTTTGCCTCTAGACCCTGTGGATGGTGCTGTGGACAATGAGTCTCTCCGGTCTTTGTTCTCGGAATGGGACAATCCAGTATTTGCTCGTTATCCAGAGGTGCGTCTGCAGCTGTTTTTCTTGGCCTTTCATTTGAAAGATCAATTGCATTTAAGCTGAGTATGGGCAGGAATGACTATACTAATTTGTGATCCTTCATGGAGCCTGGGCAGGTTTTTAAATACTTGATTTAGAAATTAATGATCTAATGTGGGGAAGAATCAGCAAAATGCATAGCATTTGGACTAAATGCGTATAATCAGTGCATGATCCACTCTTCCCAGCCCTGACGCCACTTTGGCAAAGGGTTCAAGACGATGGTTAAAAAAACCCTTAGCTGGGTGAGAGGAGATGTCAGACAGTGTAAGAAATGACAAAATAATCATAATTTATAAGTGATCAAGGGTTTGTGAGGGGAGGAAGGAGGGAAAAAATGAGGAGCTGATACCAAGAGCTCAAATAGAAAGCAAATGTTTTGAGGATGATGATGGCAACAAATGTACAAATGTACTTGACATAATGGATGTATATATGGATTGTGATAAGAGTTGTACGAGCCCCCAATAAAATGATTTAAAAACAAACAAACAAACCCTTAGTCCTGGGCAAGCCAATGACTCTTTTGGTGGAGCACAGCCCCTCCTCGAGCTGGGTTCTGTCCTCTCCCGGGTGGTGAGCTAGCACAGGACGTCCTGGGCTGTGGTGTCTTGAGGATGGATAATAAAGGGGCGTTTGATTACTGAGCCTTCAGTTTCAATGTTTTCAGGACTTGGAACCTAGACAATTTGTTATTCTGAGCCAATATTGGTCTTTGTCAACAATTTTGTTTAGAAAGAGAAAGTGCTACTTAAAACAAATTAATTCCTAAAGCCTGCGGAATGGTTAAAAGCGCCATTAATTCAGCCTACCTTTAGTTGATTCTGTGGAAAAATTAAAAAAAAACCCACCAATGAATGCTTTTAAAGCCTTTTGAACCCTTTGGTAAGGTCATGCTGCAGCCATGAGACGTTTAAGGGTGAATGGTCTTTGCACTGGGCTTCTAGGTGGCTGTTGACGTGAGCTGTGGCCAGGCGGAGAGTGTGGCTGTGAAAATCCACAACGTTTTCTTTCCCTATCGCTTCACTAAAGGAATGGTTCACTCGATGCAGGTAAATGTTTGGCTTTTAAATTTCAGGAAACAAAAAAATAAATAAAACCTGTGTAAGGCCTAAGCTAGACTAACTCTTATGGAGTTAGATATACTCAGTGATTCAGATTATTCTGGTCAAAGCTCTTTCATATACATCTTTCATAATCGTACTGAAGTTTTAATGATCAAAAGGAAAAAACAAAGGAGGGAGGGGTGGATTATGGACCCAGGCACACCATGCCAAGGGCTGTTAAACTGTCTCTGTAACAGAAGATGATTTATTGACTTTATGTTTGACAACAAAGTTCAACCAAGTGTTTTGGAGACATTGTCTTGAAGTTTGCAGTAGTGCCCCTTTTAAAATGACCCTCTCTTGTGTGAGGCCACAGAGGCCCGTCTCAAGAGACTGCTGAGTTTGGAGCGGCATGAACCAAAGGAGCTCTTGGGCTCGTTTGCCTGCTTACTGTGTACTCTACACCCCGTGGCTCTCGGGCTCCTTGTTCTCAGCATGGAGCTCTGTTAGACGTTGCTTACATGTAGGCAAACTCCTAGCCTGGCATTGACCTGGTACAGAGCAGGCAAGCAGTTGGCCCATGAGGTAGTGAACCTGACTGGGAGAATCCCGTGTTCCTGGCCAGACAGGTGCTACCAAAGTTTAAAGCCACCAATGGCCCTTAGTGTTTTCTTGGACCCAAACTCACTTGCACTGCGATGATTCTGATTTCTAGTGACCCTGCAGGACAAGGTAGAACTACCTTGGTGGGCTTCTGAGAGTACATTTTACAAGAGTAGAAAGCCTCGTCTTTCTCAGCACGGCTGGTGATTTCAAACTGCTAAACGTACCGTTAGCAGCCCGACATGTACATGACAGGCCCTCAGTGATTCTCTCTCTCTTTAAAAATTGGTTTGTACCCTTTTTGTCCGTCAACTCTGATCATGTTAATAATTCTCTGATCATGTTGCTTATCATTTTGGTAGGAAATTTTTCAGATCTCTGTAGTGTCTGGTATTTTCCTCTGGGGTGCCTCCCTTTGTCTGTGCTCCTATGTAGTTGCCCACGTTTATCTTCTAACCACTTTATTTGCCCATTCTTTCATCCTCCCTAATGATTCCCTTTGGGCATCCTGGCGTAGTGGGTACATGTTGGGCTGCTAACCCAAAAGTCAGCAGTTTGAAACCACCAGCTGCAAAAGTGGGTGAAGGGAGACATTGGATGGTTTAAGATATGACAAAATAATAATAATTTATAAATTATCAAGGGCTCATGAGGAGAAGGGGGAGTGGGGAGGGAGGGGAAAAATGAGCTGATACCAAGGGTTTGAGTAGAAAGCAAATGTTTTGAGAATAATGAGGGCAACAAATGTACAAATGTGCTTGACACATGGATGGATGGATGGATGGATTGTGATAAGAGTTGTACAAGCCCCCAATAAAATGATTTAAAAAAAAAAAGAATGAATGAATGAATGAAACCATCAACTGCTCCATGGGAGAAAGATAAGGCTTTCTACTCCCATAAAGAGTGACAGTCTTGGAAACCCACAGATGCAGTTCCACCCTGTCCTGTAGGGTCGCTGTGAGCCAGAATTGATGGGATAGCAGTGAGTTTGAGTCTAGTGACTCCCTCAGGCTCGCCAGCATCTCGCCTCAGGCTTAGAGACAAGTGTTACAATGTAAAAGACTCTACACAACTGCTTACTGATAATGTACAGTTTCTCAATTATGATGTAGATACAGCTTTATTGCTTTTAATTAGTGTTGTGCCACTTATTTGAATGTATGGCAGGTTCTCCAGCAAGTGGATAACAAGTTCATTGCCTGTTTAATGAGCACCAAGGCCGAAGAGAATGGTGAGACAGGTAAGAATGGAGGTTAGCCTTGATTAGTAATCAGCTAGCCTTTTGACAACTTCTTTGTAAGGTTATTGTTGATGTATAATGCAGGATCAATGAGTTGGATAGATTAAGGAAAACTTATCTAAATAAAAAATATTAGGAAACAAAAAATACATTTCATTTTACACACACGAATGCATTGAAATAGGACTGAAAAGATAAGCATTGAATGATTGCAAGTAGTTACTTTGCAAATGAGAAAGGGGAA
Source organism: Echinops telfairi (assembly GCF_000313985.2). NCBI lineage: Eukaryota > Metazoa > Chordata > Mammalia > Afrosoricida > Tenrecidae > Echinops > Echinops telfairi. The sequence continues at coordinate 30,412,495 of NW_022103915.1, forward strand.
AAGTGAATAGGGAATTTCACCTTTTACTCTTTAGATGTTATATTTGACTTTTTAATAATGAGTATATTTTTATATGTTCCATTTATAATGTTCTTGTTGTTAGCGGCCTACAAGTTGGTATAGACTCATAGTAACCCCATGTGACAGGCTGGAACTGTCCATAGGGTTTTCTAAGCTATAATTTTTACATGTGAAGATTGCCATGCCTTACCCCCACAGAGCTGTGGAGCAGGGTCAAACAACCGACATTTGGTTAGAAGCCAAGCTCTTAACCCTTGTGCTACCAGGGCTACTTTTTAATAATAATAAATCTGTTACCAGCAAGTCCATTTCAATTCAAAGTGACCCTACAGAACAGAGTGGAACTGCCCCCGTGGCTGTAGGCTATAAGGAAGAAGATTACCACATCTTTCTCCTCCAGAAAGCAGCTGATGAAACAAAAATCATTCATAAGTAGTAGCAATTCAATCAATAAATATTGATTGAGTGCCTGCTGGGTGCCTGGGACTGTGCGAGGCCCTAGGAATCACGGCCAGCAGATATACAGGCAGGAGAAATAGATAACCATAGAGATTTTCTGTTTGGATCATCACATAGGTGATCTGTTTATATATTCTAGCCTGAGATTAGAGGAGCTTTCTGACGTGGTGATAAAAATCTGAGTTGTCAGCATGATGCTGATCCTTGAAGTCACAGATGTGAACTTGTTACCTCGTTTTAAAATCGTGTGAACAGAGGGGAGGTTCTGATTTTGGAATAAATTTAATATTTAACAACAACGTAGAATCAGCAAGAGATCGCGAAGGAACAGCCAGAACCATAGGACAGAAGCAGAACAACGTTGTGTTGAAAGCCAAGACTTCATGACAAACACCGCTGCTGAGGACCAAAACACCTGCTGGAAAGGTGGCGAAGAAAGCTGATGGCGCCCGGCTATCAAAAGATATAGCGTCTGGGGTCTTAAAGGCTTGAAGGTAAACAAGCGGCCATCTAGCTCAGAAGCAACAAAGCCCGCATGGAAGAAGCACACAGCCTGTGCGATGACCACGAGGGGTCGGAGGACCAGCATCAGGCGTCATCAGAACAAAAGGAATGAAAATGTCTTGAGGACTATGTCATAAAAAAAAGATAGACCCTCTCACCAGAGCCTAGCACAGGATCCCTAATTCACATTGGTCCCAGCTTCAAATCTGAAGCTGTTCCCTCAAGTCCATTACTTATTCCACTATTTGTCCAATGCAAAATGCTCATCACTGCAAATTCCTCGTGCCCTCCCACGAGTTTAACTTTTCCATTTGGGGCTGTGTTTCAACATGTTTTCAGAAAAATGGTTTCCTTAAGGTTTAAGGTCTCGTGCCATGATTTTTATGGCGTCGTGGATTTTTTTCTTAATCTCTTAGATTAAGAAAAGCAAATATTACCTATTTTGATCAAATTCAGGAAGTAAATTTTTATTTAAATATAATTAAAGTCATAAAATTACAAACTAAAAACTCCCTTTAGTCCCTTTTTCAACAGATTCCTAAGAAAGGAAACATTTAAAAAATGTTGCAATTGTACTCATGCAATCGAGGATCAGTCCTTCTGTCATTGAGAAAGGGACTTCCCTGGAGGGTGGGCTTCAGGGGTGGGTCAGGACATTCTATCTCTTCCCTTCCACGTCAGAGCTTCAAGCTGTGCTGCTCAAAAGCATCACCTGAGAGTTTTCTAGACTTGTCAAATCATGTGTCCCACTCCCCACCTGTAGAATATAAAGCTGCATCTTAATAAGATGCCCACATGGTGTGTGGCGCCATCAAAATGTGAGGCACCTGAGTAAGGTGGAATAAATAACGCCCTGTGAATGAAACCCTTCCACTGGCTGCTTCTGTACAGAGCAAGAATGTGTTTCTACTTTCAATTGCTTAGAAGGGGGAGCAAAAGAAGAATATGCTTGACACATTAAAATCATGTGAAATTCCTATTATACTGTCAATAAATAAAGTTTTATTGGAGTGCAGCCACATTTATCTGTTCACAAATTGTCTATGGCTGCCTTGGCATAAAATGAGTAGCTATTGTAACAAAAACTGGCTCCCAGAGCCTAAGATATTTTCCATCTGGTCCTTTCCCAGAGAAGTTTGCTGAAAGCCATCTGCAGTGTGATAGGACTACCTTTTTCATGGGCCCCAGAGTTGCTTTCAAATCAAGGTCAGCTGATGATAAGAATGTGATGTCTAATGATCGTCTGTTGTATCACATTTAAGTCATTAAAGCAAAATCAGCCCTTGACTTTTAGGAATGTAGGACTTTAGCCTTGTATTAGAAATGAAACACTGATGAACTAAAGAGGTTTTCATCAGGAATAAACCTGTTACCATTTTACCTATAATTTCATTTGTTTAGGAAATAAAGGTGAACGTTTTACTCTTCAGTATGCGTAGTTTCTGTTGTGCTCCTCTCTCCCTCCTTCAACTCACCGGGATTGTTCCATGTCGATCTGAGAAACTGACACCCAGAGGCCTTCTCATCTTCTAGGTGGGAACCTGCTGGTGCTGGTGGATCAGCACGCAGCCCATGAGCGTATCCGCTTGGAGCAGCTTATTACAGGTAAGGGTCCTTTTGGAACTAGAAGAGATTTGAGACTCCCCACAAGAATCAGTATGCCTGAAATTTTTTCTGATCGTTATAAGGAAAGATGTATGTTGGAAAAATTAAGCCCGAGCTCTGGTTTGGCCTTTGGAATACTTCCCTTTACTAGCAAACATTCCGGCTCTGTGTCCAGGGTCAGAGGCATGCAAAACCAAACTCACTGCCGTCAGTTAGTCCCACTCACAGTGACCCTGTGGCACGGAGCAGAACCACCTCCTGTGGGTTTCCAAGGCTGTGTCAGTCTTTATGGAACCAAAAGCCTCATCTTTCTACCGTGGAGTAGCTGGTGGGCTTGACCTTGCTGTTAGCATCCCAATATGTAACCCACGACACAACCAGGGATCCTTTTGTCATCAACTCAGAGGTATCGAAGAGTTGAGCTACCATATATACTCGAGCATAAGCTGACCCAGCTGTCAGCCGAAGCACCTAATTTTACCACAAAAACTGCATTAAACAATGTGCTGAAAAACTCAGCTTATACGCGCGTATATATGGTACTTCACTATGACACCCAGCACAAAGACATACTCATCCTAGGCTATCAAACACCTGTTCTTCAGTTTACCAAACAGAGGTCACCAGGAGGTCAGAACACCCATTGTATTATTGTTTATTTTTATTTTTAATATAAATTTAATTTTATATGTATTTTTCTCCTCTTTTTCTCCCATATTATCCAATTTCTCTCCCCAAATTACTATGCTTTTTAATCTTTGTTACTAATTTTTCTTATCAGAGGCAATATGTTCTCCAAGTGGTAAAATATCAAGAAAAGCTTTACTCTTGTGGTCAAGTAATGAAAAATCCTGAAGTTAAAAATTTAATAAGGGCCTCGGGAGATATCTCATGTACTGTTGTGGTTGTGATTGTTAGGTACCATTGACTCATCATGACTGAGTGCAGCAGAGCAGATCACTGCCCTGTCCTGTATCATGCTCACAATTATTGTTAGTTGACCCCGTTGCTACAGCTATTGTGTCAATCAATTGCCTTGAAGGTCGTCTTCTTTTTCCTTGCCCGGTGCTTCACCACGCACGAGGTCGTTTTCCAGGGCCTGGGCCTCCAGAGCACATGAGCTGTCGTCTCCCCGCACGCAAGGGGCGTTCTGGCTGTTCTTCAAAACAGACTGTTTGTTCTTTTGGCAGCCCATGGTACTTCACGTATTATTGCCAGCACAATAATTTGCTCGCATCAATTGTTCCCTGGTCTTCCTTACTCATTGTCCGGCTTTCCCATGCATTGGAGATGATTAGAAATGGCTTGGCTTGGGTCAGGTGCACCTAGACCTTAAAGTAACATCGTTGATTTTTAACACTTTAAAGAAAGTCTTGTGCAACGGATTTGCCCAATTCTCGTGGAATAGATCAGCAAAAATACTGCTACCTGTGTTAGTCTGGGTTGACTAAAGCAGGGGTCCTCAAACTACGGCCCGCGGGCCACATGCGGCCCGCCGAGGACATTTATCCGGCCTGCCAGGTGTTTTTGCCCAGTTTGGTTTTTTACTTCAAAATAAGATGTGCAGTGTGCATAGGAATTTGTTCATCGTTTTTTTAAAAACGATGGCCCTCCAACAGGTCTGAGGGACAGTGAACTGGCCCCCTGTTTAAAAAGTTTGAGGACCCCTGGACTAGAAAAACAAATTCATAGGTACTTGTATGTGTATAAGAAAGGGCTTTATATAAAAGAGCTATTGGATATGGAGAAAACATCCCAGTCCAGATCAAGTCCATAAGTCTGATATTAGCTCATATGTCTGATACCAGTCTATAAATTCTTCTTGAGACTCACGCAACCCATGTAATGACACCAAGTGCAGAAGATCACAGGCCAGTGGGAGGAAAGTCTTGTGAATCCAGTGGCAGCGGAGGCATCTCAGCGCTGGCGTGGGTCTCCATGTGGCTCCTCCAGCTCCAGGGCTCTGACTGCCATCAGCATAGCTCCATGTGGTTTGTCAACAGGAATGTCTTTCAGGGAGAGGCATTCTCCCTGTATCTGGCCTCCAGTGAGCTATTTATCTCCGTTTGTGCCTCCCAAATGAGGTCATCAAGCTGTGACCTGATTGACAGGCTAGACTCCAAACCTTCGGAAGTTGACCAGAGATTATGTAACTGCCATACTACCATCTTTACTTTTCCTTATAAAATGAAGGCTTCAGAGTTGGGAAAGATACAGCCAAAGCCATGTTAGAAAAACTTCCCACAGGTCTTGGACCGTTTGGGAATGAGGTTGTTCTTAGTTGCAGTTGGTCGGCCTCAGCTCATAGCGACCCTGTGTGCAACAGCAGGAAACACTGTTCCACCTTCACCGCTGTTCTTATGTTTGAGCCTTCGGGTCAAGGGCCTTCCTCTCTCTGCCCCTCTGCTTTACCGAGCATGATGTCCTTCTCCAGGGACTGGTCTCTCCGACAACGTGTCCACAGTACTTGAGATGAACTTCTGCCCTCCTTGCCTCTGAGGAGCGTTCTGGCTGTGCGTCTTAAGACAGACTTACTTGTTCTTTGGGCAGTCGTGGTGCTTTAATAGTCTTAGCCAGTACCACCATTCAGATGCATGATTCTCCTTCAGTCTTGCTTATTCAGTGTCCAACTGTCACATGCGTATGAGGTGATTGAAAATACCAGCAGCAGGCACACTTTAGTCCTCACTATTCAACCCTTGACAGAGGTCTTGAGCAGCAGATTTGTGCCATGCGATGCACCGTTTAATCTCTTGACGGCTGCTCCTGTGAGCACTGACTATGGATCCAACCAAGCCAGATGAAATCATCGACAACGCTAATCTTTTCTCCATTTATCACGATTTTACCTAGTAGTGGGCAGTTGTGAGGATTCTGGTCTTCTTTATAGGAGTTGTAATGACTGTGTATTCTTTCCATATATATATTTTTAATGCTTCCTGAAGGCTGCAATCCTTGATCTTCATCAGCACGTGCTTCAAGTCCTCCTCACTTTTAGCAAGGAAGCTTGTGTCACCTGCATGTCACAGGTTAAGTCTTCCTCCAATCCTGATGTTGCATTCTTCTTATAACCCAGCTTCTCTGATGATTTGCTCAGTATACTGATTGAACAAGTATAGTGAGAAGATACAGCCCGATGCACACTTTTCCTAATTTTGAACTATGCCAATATTTCCTTGTTCTGTTCACAAAACTGCCTCCTGATCCATGTACAAGTGTCCTGGAATTCCCATTCTTCTCAAGGCAGTCCACACTGTGATGGTCCACACAGTTTACAGTGAAACACAAGTAAACATCTTTTGGGTATTCTCTGCTTTGAGCCAAGATCTATCTGACATCAGCAATGATATCCTTTGTTCCGGGTCCTATTCTGAAACTGGCCTCAACCCCTGGAAGCTCCCTGTCAATGTACTGCTGCTACCATTGTTGGATAATCTTCAGCAACGTTTTACTGGCATGTGATATCAATGATATAACTTGAGTTTTCTGTTAGATCACTTTTGGAATGGGTGCAAATATGGATCTCTCCCAGTCAGTTGGCCAATTAGCTGTCTTCCAGATTTCCTGGCATAGACGAGTGCTTCCAGTGCTTTATCAGCTTGTTGAAACATTTCCATTGGGATTTCATTAATTCCTGGAGCCTTGGTTTTGGCTAACACTGTCCGAACAGTTAAACTTCTTCCTTCAGTACCACTGGTTCTTGCTCATATGCGTCTTCTTGGAATGGTTGGATGTTGACTGGTTCTTTTTGGTACAGTGAGTGTGTATTCTTTCCATCTTTTTAAAAAAATGCTTCCTGCATCATTCAATATTTGGGAATAATAATGACTAATTCTGTTTAGACTCTGACCCTTCAAGAAATGTTGAGAAGCTTTCTTGAGCCAATCTCCAAAGCCAAACACACTGCTATCAAGTCGATTCTGAAGCATAGTGACTCTATCTGTGTATTTCCACCCCCAGTAGTCCATATTCTTCACCTCTGTGATCTGTGCTTATTGAACATCTACATGAACATTGCATTGCTTGCTTATGTGCATGTAAGGTTTAAGGGTCCTATTTCTTATTTTACAAAGTACTGCTAAAATGAGTTAACAGGTTGGATATACCACACTAGTTGAACTTTAGTCATAGAAATCCAAACGCCTAAGGCTGCATATTGAGCACACGCCAAGTGCTAGAGTAATTGCCACAGCTGTGCCTTCCCACGTTTTCCTTTGTTATCTTTGGGTATTCTCTGCTTTGAGCCAAGATCTATCTGACATCAGCAATGATATCCTTTGCTTTGCTTCCTCTTAACCCATTACTCTTTCTTCCAATAGATTCCTATGAGAAGCCACTGCCACAAGGCTCTGGTCGGAAAAAACTACTATCTTCTACCATAAGCCCACCCCTAGCGATCACAGTCACAGAGGAACAAAGGAGACTCTTACGGTCAGTAGCGCCGGAGGATGCTGTGTTGGCAGTGTCATTGCTCACGGCCATTCTACGAAGTAGACACAGAACTGTTGTTTCCTTTTTCCCGTGAGGATTCAGGGGTCTTCTGCCTCTAGATGTTCACCTTCACGGTGCCACAACTGGAGCTCAGCATAGCTTTTCCTGATAATGACTTCCAGCAATTGACTTAAAATGCTCTTCCCAAATGATGTGCTGTGCTGCTTCTGAAAGAAAAGTTACTGCAGTAATTGCTTCCATTCTTCTTGGTCTGCATGTATCCTATGTTCTTCATTTTCTTTGCCATCATCACAATGGGAAGAAAGTTTAAAAAAAGCACTTTGAAGCGATGACTCCTACAGTGAGTCACACACAGGAGGGGAAGTTTTCCCACTCCTGAACACGGATTAGTAGAAATGAAAAAAGAATTGCCTGGCAGTTTATGTCTGGTTTGGGAATATGCTACTGCCAATACATATTTATCCCCTGGTGTGTAATTCATATTAGAGGTAGATTCATTTATTTATATTCCGTTAATTAGGACTCCGCAGTTCCCGGGGCTGTCAATTTCCTCCCTGCTTTAATGTTGACTCAAAGCACCCGTAGCCCCTTTCTTTGCCCAGACTCCTGAAAGTGCCAGCTACAAGAGGGTAGCAGCTCTTCAGCACAGAGTCAGAACGAAGAACAAAACCTGACAAAAGATGGCTTCTTTCCATGAAAAAGAGGGGGCAGGGGAAATTTTATAATAAGCACTAACCAAACACACATGAGAAAAACTTTACAACTCTTAAAGCCTGTGGCAGCTCTTGAAAAACTAATTGTGTATTTGGAAGCAGTACTGCAGTGTGAATGAAGGATCGCTGCTAATTCGAGGTCACCCCTTTAGGTGCTACCACAAGGACCTGGGAGACCTCGGCCTGGAGTTTCAGTTTCCAGACACGAGTGACTCTCTGGTTCTCGTGGGGAAAGTTCCACTCTGTTTCATAGAAAGAGAAGCCAGCGAACTTCGAAGAGGAAGAGCTACGGTGACCAAGGGTATTGTGGAGGTAAGGCGGAGCTTCCTGGGGAACAGAACCTCTTTTCTCTGTGTTCATCTTTCCTTCGCAAGCATTTCTGAAATGCCAGCTACGTGCCAGGTGCTAGACTGAAAGACCGATGAACTCAAGGCACAGAAGGACAATTAAGTAACTACTGGATCTTACTGTGGAATTTGACCAGCCCCGGTTTGTTCAAAAGTGCTGTGTGAATTCAGAATAATCACCGTGCCCAGAGGGGTGGAGATCACGGAAATTGTGGCAAAATAGCCAAATGATTTTCTTTCTTTTTTTTTTAAAGAGAAGTCTTAAAGAACAGTAGGAGCCTGCCAAGTTCAGAAAAGGGGAGAAGGGCCTTCTAGATAGGAACAGTATGCCAGAGACTGTAAGGAGATACTGTATTTCAAGAGAGGAGTCCTGAGAGGCTAGTGGTTAAGTGCTTGTCTAACCTCAAGGGTGGCTTCAAGAACAGTGTGCAGTCTGCTTCCTTGAAGATGACAGCCTTGGAAAGCCAGTGAGGCAGCGCACTGATAGAAGGCCACTAGGAGCTGGAATTGGCCCAACAGCACACAACAACGTTTCGGGAGCCAGAACACTGAACGTGGCTCGCTGTAGACATATATGGGATAGAGTAGGATATGAGGCCCAGTCAAGTTATCATGGTTAAATCAGAGATAGCTTCTCACCTCAGCAACAAGAGCAAGGACCAGAAAACAACACGTTCTGGCAGGGGTGTGGGGAGCTCTCACACATTGCTGGTGGGATTATAAAATTGCCCATCTACTGTGTAACAGAGCTGTGACACTTCCTTAAAAGGTTAGGAACAGACCACAAAATCCAGCAGTCCCACCACTAGGTACAGATCCCAGATTACAGAGAGC
>NW_022103915.1:30422532-30435393 GCF_000313985.2 Echinops telfairi
CATTTGTCTTCAGCGATTTTGTGGGAAGGTGAGCTCCTGCTCACTTCTCTTTTAGATACCCTCTTTTAGAATGATTGTTTTCTTCACACTTGAATAATTGTTTAGCTAAAAATAGAATTCCACATCATGAGTTACCCTTCACCATTTAAAGAATATTTTATTGTCTCTGATGGCCCGTTTTTGCCATTAAAATACATTATCATCTAATTACTTTCTTTTTTAGGCATTCTGATTTTCTCTCTGGTGCTTTGAAGATTTTCTTGGTCTTTGGTATTTCTCAGTTTCGCTACTGTGTGCCTTGGTGTGAATTTATTCCCTCTCCATTCTTGGGGTTCACCATGCTGCTTCAGTTTAGAAACTGCACAGTCATTACCACTTCAGACATTCTCCCTATTCTCTCTGCTTTCTCCTGGGAATTCTGCCAGATGCCTGTCTGGCTGTATTTTTGTCTTGTCCATGACTCTTAACTTCTCTTTTATAGTATTGATTGCTTCTTCTCTCTCTGATCCATTCTGGGAAAGTCTTCATTTTTCATCTAGTGATTCTCTTTTCACTATTACTATAGATGCTTAACTTAGCCACTGAAATTTAAACTTCAATGATTGTATTTTTTCATTTCCAGCATTTCATTTCTCCAAGTTGACCTGTGTTTGTTTTGTGATGGCTGGCTTTCCATTATGACTTCTGTGCCTTTTATGTCCAACTCTCCTTGTGTGAAACAAGGGCAAATTGACATGAACTCAGTCTACCCTTTTTCTAGAAGTCACTTTGTACTTTAAAAAAATCAAAATTCCAAGATCGTTTTAATGGCTAAACTGTGGGCTAGATTGATGTGGGGAAGATTTGAAGTAGTGAGAGCAAATGAAGACTGTAGCATTGGTTTCAGTGAAAAAAGTTGAGGGTTTGAGTGAGTCAGTAGTAGTGGGAATAGGAAGGAGAGATGTTTGAGACATAATTTGGGAGACAGGATCTAGGGGTCTGATGAGCCATAGAATGAATATAGGAACAGTGGGAAAAAGAAAAGTAATAGGGACTGCGAGTTCTAGCTTGGATAACCGGGTGGATGGTGTACCATCGACAGAGAAGATGAGTGGTGTGCATGGCTGGGAAGTCACATGATAGTCCACGTCTGGGCACATCACATTGCAGTCACCTTTAGCTAGGGATGCCCAGTGGCTAGACAGACTTACAGATGGAGTGCTTCACAAAGAAGTCTGGCCGGTGTAGCTCTGTGGGAAGGTTAAGGTAAATACACGGATGATGCCAGAACTAGAGCTGGTCTGGGAGCCCTGAGATTGTCCAGGGATAATCTGAGGAATAACAAAGGAGAGAGCAAAGGGTGGACACGCGCATCCAGAGTGGAAGCCAAAAAGAGCAAACGTTAAGGATGACTGAAAACGGTTGCTCCGACTGGGAGGAAGAAACCCAGGAGATGCAGCATTGCCAAAGCAAGGGGCGAGGGTCCAGGAGCGATGGAGTGGTCCACAGTGGCCATCCAGTAAAGCCTGAGAACTGTTTGTTGTATTTGGCCGTCATACGGACATGGGTTACATTGTGGAGTCTTGAACGGGGTGCGGCCGAAGACAGATTGCAAAGGGTCAGGGAGGGAGTGAAGGGCGAGGGTGCGGAGCTGGGGGAGCTGCTTCCAGGGACTGGGAGGGTGACAAGGAAAGGTGAGAGGGATCGGGATCTGGACACAGGTCGGTGGAGGAGTTTTGTTTGTTTGAAGACTAACAAGCCTTGCAGCAAGAGGACAGCTGCGAGGAAGAGCCGGTTCACCGTGCAGGCTTCAGGAGTACCTTGGCTTTGCCTTCTCAAAACCTGCCCTTATCAGACAACCTTTGCTTTGCGCTCAGCAGGGCTCTTTTCTCCCACCAGAGCTTATTTTCTCTGAAGCTCCTCCCCCAAAGTGTTCTACATCCAAAAGATAGGATCTGTTGGAGCCTTTCAATGCAATTCAATATCTAAATATTTAACCAGAAAATTATTACAAAAACTTTCCTTAAAGTGACTTCAAAGACTACTGTTAAGGAGTTTACTTCAAATTGAAACAGAGCTTATGGTCTCAGAACATCTTGATGACGTTAAGTCAGGCTGTTCAGGAGAGATTTTGCTGATTCTGAAAGAAGTTGGGAGCAGTTTCATGTCTTAAAGAGGAGGTGGCTACTTGAATGGTAGCCGTTCAAAGATCTCTAATGATTCTTCTATACAGTTCTGTCTTCTCGCCTGAGGAAGGTCCCATTCTAACATGTCAGTTGTTCACTGTTAAGTGAACCATCAAAATGTGAAATGTAGCAAAGACGGAATCCCATGGCTCCGCACCAGGCTCACAAACAAACGGAAGTACTAGAGCCCCAGGTACACGAGCGTGGGAGGGAAGCTCACGGAAGTTAGCGCGGACCTCCAGCTGCACTGAGCTTCACTAGTGGGGCAAGGTTTATGAGATTTCTTGCTTTTTAGGTTTGATTTTTCTTTAACACCTAGCTCTTAGTAACAGTGCTCACTTGTAAGCCCTGCAGACTAAACTTATATGAGTGGAAAGAATTTTCTGAGTCTAATTTAAAAGGAATTCTGATGATGTAAGAGATGGAAATAATCTATAACTTATCAAGGGTTCATTAGGGAGGGCTGGCGGGGGAGGGAGGAGGAAGACAGGGGGAGCTGATATCGGGCTCAAGTGGGAAGAAAATGCTTTGAAAATGATGATGGCAGCATGTGGGCAAATGCTTGACACACTGGATGAATGTATGGATTGTGGTAAGAGATGTAAGAGCCCCCAATATAAGTATTTGAAAAAAAAAAAGTCTACCATGTAAAATCATAGGCAACTGATTTATACATAGCCATTTCCAGGAATAAAGAAATTCTGTGTCTTTTAAAAAAGTTTTATTGGCATATATAATTCCCAGATCATATAGTTCAATGATATGGGGTTTTTGTTGTTGTTTAGACTTTATGATGTAGGTGTTAGTTTAGAGCAGGTCCTTTTCCGCCCAACAATCCACAGGTGCTTTGCTTTGAGAGGCCCCGTGTCGTGTTGACAGTTCTCATTCCTCTTTGCCTTCAGAGTTTCCTTCCTGGACAAACACTGCCCTTTTGGTCGTGTCTGGTTGACTGTTGTAATGGGTGAAAACCTCCCAGGTGTTGTTGCTCACCTTATACTCACTGCCATCCAGTTGACGTTTGTAGGTGTTATATATGGAAAGGATTTTATACCAAGAAATGGTTACACAGTTGTAGAAATAGGTAAGTCCGGTGTGATTCTTCTTCTGACTCTTGAAAGCTGATGAACAGGAAGTGGGATGATGAAGTAGAGCTAATGGGGGGCACAGGCCGGTGGATGCTGAGGTAATCAAAATAAAAATACAAAGTTGGCCAATGACTCCACCCTCTATAATCTACTGTTAACTCCTGGGATTGGCAGGTGACTCAACAGGAAATTGAAGAACCAGGCGGGAGATTCCGCTCCAGCAGAAAGCTAAGGGTCAAAGAGAATCGACTCTGCTCGCAGTCTTTCCCTCTTAAATAAAAGGCCACACCCAAGAAGGTGTCATCAGGCTGTGAACCAACTGACCGGTTGGGCTCCACCCTACCCTTACCCTGGAATGTCTAGTTGACATAACCCCTAACCAGCACATGTAATGACCTTATAGCCTGGGGTTCCCAGATTGTAACTCTTTCCAGGAGTAGCAAGAATTCTCTCTCTCCCAGAGTGGTTGGTGGTTTAGAACTGCTGGCCTGGAGGTTAGCAGCCCAGTGAAGAACCCACTAGGCCACCAGGGTTTCTGTTCGCATGGGAGGAGAGTGTTCATTTTCAGACTTGAAGAGTGATGAAGGGCCGTAGTCTTGGTGCTTCCACTAGTCTTTATCAAATCAGTAAGCCCTTTTGCGTTTTGCACCCACTCTGTCCAGGACCTTCTATTATGTTCCCTCTCAGCGGGATCAGCCATGCTAGCCAGGCACCAGCTGATCCTTCTGGTCTCCGGGTTGGAAGGCTAAGATCTGCATGACCTAGCAGTCTGTTGGACCAATTAGTCGTTTCCAAATTAACTGTGATTTTCTTCACCCTTTTCTTTGCAGTGGAAGGGACCAATATTCTGGGTTTTCTTATAAAGAAATTGTTAAATATGCTATATCAAAATTTTTCTTTGAAATTTATAAAGATTAGCATCTGCAGGGATAGAACTATTAAAAAGTATGCCCCAGGGGCAGAGACAAGCCTCGGGTGGGATAACTTCTCAACAAAGTACATCAGAAAGAAGCATTTTGGCCTGAAAGGAGTTGTCCCACTTTAGTTGTGGGAACTGAAGTGGCTGTTTACTAATGTTTATGGTATTTAGACAAGTGTTATATGAGTGCCCAGTTTGTTGATGGCTGTTGTGTATTCATCCTCATTTTGTGTCTGATATTACTTATTCTGGCTGAGGTCATAGCTATAAAGAGACAAGGGCCTCTTAGTGAGAAGCCTCCCTGATATGTAAAATCAGTAGGATCAGAAAGGCTACTCTTACAGTTACATGACCGAATTAATTAGTCCATGTGCTGTTTCTGGAAAAGGACCCAGAAACTAAATATATTTTATATTCAGTAAGAGCTGATATTGTCTTGGAATTCCATATTCAAAGTACCTTCAAACAAATAAGTTATTTATACTTGAGTGCTATATTGCTGGATCTCTCTACCTCAAGAGTTTTTGTTTTTTTAAATAAGACTTTTTTTTTGGAACCGTTTATGTTTACACAAAAGTACAGCAAGTTCCTATTCCGCCTCTCCCCACTGCACACAGCTGCCCGTTACCAACAACTGCATTCCTGTGGCACATTTCTTACAATTGATGGACCAATGTTGACACATCGCCCTGAACTTATTAGGGTTCACTTTTGTGAACCACAGTAGCTCACACAAAACTCACATAGCTCTCTGGTTTTTAATAGTTTTATTGGCATATATATATATATCACATATCGTACAACTTAATCGTTCAGTCCTATCAGGAAGATTTGTGGAATCATCGCCACAATCAATTTCAGAACATTTTCTTCTGGTCCTCACTGTTGCTAGCTCCCCATTTCCACCATCCTCCCCTGCCACGCCCCTATACATGCATCAAACCAATAACTGTCTCTATAGATCTACCTATCTTGGATTTCATAAACAGAAAATCATAGAAAACACAGACAGGAAGCAAACAAACCAGAAAACCCACTAGACAAAACATGGGAAAACCTCCATCGAAAAAATAAAATTTAAAAAACTGAAACTATAAATTAAAATGGGTCAAAAGAGATCAAATGATATTACATTTCAGACTTCAAAAGAGATCAAATGATAAGGTACTACATTTTAGACTAACTACATCTGCCACAATTGACTTGACAATGCTCTGTGTGATAGAAAGGTTATTTATATCCCTAGACTATGGTCAGAGGGGATTCACTGGGGGTTAATCTATGTGGGGACTCTGCACATGGATTTGGGGCTTCCATTGTCATCTGAAGCCTTCTGAAAACTGGCTTCTGTGTTCACAGTTCAAGTTCTGATACCATCCCGCCTTTAAATTTGGATTTCATGATTTGCAATCCTTGGATCACACAGACTGGTGTGCTTCTACAGAGACACAGTCAACTTAATCTCCTTTAGATGGCTTCTTGTTGGAAAACAAGCCTTTACGTTCTGTGGGCTTTATCACACCTTGTGCATTTTACATGAATTCTTATACTATCCAGTCAATTCTGACTCATAGCAGTCCTGTAGAACAGAGCAGACCTGCCTCGTGGGTTCTTTAACAGCTGTAGAAAGCCTCATCTTTCTCCTAAGGTGTTGCTGGTGGTTTTGAACTGCTGACCTTATGGTTAGCCCAGTGGGTAACCCACTACACCACCAGGGCTTTTACTTTGCACTAATTAATAAGTCAATTCCAACTCCTTGTTAATCTATTAGCAGTCCCTAAACCCCCATTGCCATTGAACTGACTCCGACTCATCTAGCAAGCCTACAGGACAGAACAGAACCGCTCTGTAGGGCTTCTGAGACTAACTCAAGCTGGTGACCTTGGTTAGGGTGCCACATGTAACTCCTTGTGTCACCAGGGCTCCACCAACAGGCTGAGGTGCTGACTGACAGGCTGGTGGTTTACGTTCCCCCAGAGACACACTCAGGAGGCACACTTCAGCGCAGAGGTTCTCAAACATATTTGGCCAACCGCCCCCCTTTTAAAAACAAATGACTCAGCCTCTCCCTGGCAATTAATAACTTTTGTACTATCGCCACAGTGCCGGAGAGAGTGTACGTATCTGCTTTTACAGCCCTCCTGGACTGGTCCAGCACCCCCAGGATGCAGTTTCACCCCCTTTGGGAGATGCTGTTTTAAATGAGAAAATTAGGCTATTTTGTAAACTATTGAAAGACAAGTAACAACACAGCGTCGTTTAATGCCCGTGTTCCTTTTTTGCTTTGTAGGAATTTATTCGAGAACAAATGGAGGTAAGTTTGCCTCTTATTTGGGGGATGTTCACAGAGGTTCCACACGTAAAAGACTGTCGTCTCATTTCCTGAGCTGATTAACAAAGACTGTGTTTAAACCTTAGCTACTTCAGACGACAGGGAGCATCCAAGGGACCCTGCCGCTGACAGTCCAGAAGGTGTTGGCATCCCAGGCCTGCCATGGTAAGACCCTTGCTGTGCCCAGGTAAGCAGCAGAGGCTACTTACCAGTCACTTAAAATGTAGATCAAGGGACTAAACACACTAAATTTTTTTTTCACTTTTACTTACCTTTACAAAACAAACTGCAATCAGCCCATTGCTGTCAAGCCGACTCCTGCCCCACATGTAATAGAATAGCTTGGTCTTGGCCGTGAGCTAGGCCTTCTGCCCCACCCACATACAGAGCTGACCACAGTGTTGCTAACTGACTTAGGAGTGGCGAAGTCAGGTTTTGTATGAGCCGAGGGACAGGGGGCTCTTAGCCTGGACCGGAAAGCCCTCCAGGAGAGGAAAGCGCATGTGCAGAAGGGGAAGAGCAGTGAAGCCTATCGAGAAATTAGTGGTGGGTTGGCACAGAAGACGAGGGGGTTACATCAGAACATGTACATTTAGCACAGACATCATGGTGGCGTAAAAATGGTAAAATACAGAAACTTTTTGGGAGGAACTTACTGTAGGGCCAGTTACAGACAGAACCTCCTGCAACTGTCATTTGAACAATCCCCTGGCACCATGCCTCTATTCTCTCCCCTCCGTCAGCCTCCCTGCTCTTACTTCCTGTCTTTTCCTGCTTAGGAATACTGCCCGTCCCTGCAATTCTCAGTCTGTCTCCTGCAAACAGCCTACGCTCCTATGTCCCGTATCCAGTCATTACTCTTCAAATTTATTCCATCCCCCCGTTTTCTAAGCTCTGCCTTCAAAATATATCCTAACTCTGACCAACTCAATCTGTCGCCACCACATCCCTTGCTCTTGTCACAGTTCTCTTCTTCCCACATCCACTCTGACTCTCCGCCAATTCACTCTCACCTCAGCACCCAAGGAACTTTTCTGCAACATCCCTCTGGCCATGGCATTCCTCTGCCCAAAACTCTTCAGTGACTAGTCACTGCTCTTAGGATACACGTGCCACTCCTTCTGGGCATTGCCTGGCTCTCTCACACCACTCTCCACCTTGCTGTTTACCTCCAAGCCCTGTTGCCTCAGCCTTGTTCCTTCTGTGTGCTGTCCCCGTCAGCCTCCGCCTCTGCACTTGCCTTTGGCTCCTTCTTCAGTCTGCCCCAGCCTCAGGTCTCAGCTGAACTACCACTTGGCTAAGGGAGACTCGCCGGGTCTTCCTATTATGCTGCCTTTCATACTCTGTGGTCTGTAGTCCTTACATGTCTCACTTACACGTATTCCTCCACTGTTCCTCCATTCTCATTTACATGTATTCCTCCACTGTTAGTCTCACACACCAGATTGTAAGCTCAGTGAGGGTGGGGATCGTGTGTCATTCAGCGTTTGGACCATAGTAAACACCTGCAGACTGAGCAGATGACCACCAGAGTCAGCCCTACAGGCTTAGTTTCCTCGTGGGCCCCAAGTACCCGTTTCAAGCAGCACTCAAGCTGCAGTAAAGAACCCTAAGAAGCACGTCACTTTTTCCACACTTGGCTCTGACCCAGGGTCAGCACTGGTCTCTCCCTTTCGTTTAGGGGCCATTAAGTTTAATGATGGCCTGAGCCCTGAGGAGAGCCGCCGCCTGATTGAGGCTCTGTCCTGCTGCCAGCTGCCGTTCCAGTGTGCTCATGGGAGACCATCCATGCTGCCATTAGCTGACATAGACCATTTGGAACAGGAAAAGCAGGTATTTTAATGATGAACAGGAGCAGGAGGAGGGAGCAAAGTTTATCTTAACTTCTCATCCAGATGAAACCTGTCTTAAACCTTTTTCCAAATATGAAAAAAACATGCATTGGCATCTCTCCCATTTTGTGTTATCTTCACACATACATAGACTTATGTGCCCTGTATATCTGCTGCCTCCTGGCTCAAGGTTGGAGAAGATGCAAAAGTTTCTCCCGGGACGACAGAAACTTAGAAACCCAGCAGACTCACCATTGGCAAAAGAAAGCCCGAACAGCACGGTGCTTAATGGTTCTTGCTAGAATGGTGACCTGTCACCGTCACTCCCCAGCTCCAAGGATGGCGAGAGTTATGGTTGGGGATCGGGAACCTCCCGTTGTTTGGCCCTGCTGCTAGGGGGACGGGAACAATGGTGTGGGTAGTGCAGAAGGGCACAGAATGGCTTCGATTCGTTATCACTGTAAATGAAGCCGAGCATGAAAGTATAATGTAAACGCTCGTCCTGCCGCTTTTCAAACGCCTTTCTCGCTAAAGGCGATTAAGTGTTTTCGTGCTTGGCGTTTTCAGGGATTAGTCTTGCTGACTCTTGGTTTTGCTCCATCATAAACTTTTTGTTTCACGTGAAGAAAAAGGAAACAAGTTTCATCTTCAATGGGGAAGAGATGGAAGTCTAGACTTCCAGTTCTTGTCCTCACTCACCCTGAGGAAACCTGTAGACGTTTCTGAGACCTGCCATTCTAGCTTTAACTAGATAGAAACCGTCATCTGTTAGTGAGGAAAACCCACGTATTACTTGACCAGTTATATTGCCCAGTGGATGAATTCAGTTTCCTTCCACAGGTTAAACCCAATCTTGCTAAACTTCGCAGAATGGCCCGGGCCTGGAATCTCTTTGGAAAGGCAGGCGGATGTGACACAAGGTCCCTCCCTGTGAGCCAACGTGAGGACAGAATTCCCGATCCGCAAGGAACCAGATCCAACTGTGCACCTGATGGCTTCAAATGGCAGGGCCCTTCTTTCCGTCTTTCTCAAGCAGATGGGTAGCAAGATGGGACTCGGGCAGGAAGAAAAGCCATCTTTCACTTGCATCTGTGGACACCGCAAGTTGGCATATGTCTACATCTTTTTAACTTATTTACTGATGGGGGGATAAAATTTGATGATTGGTTAGTTGGTTGGTTGGTTTGCGTGTTTTTTGAAGGCGAAGGGGAGTGGTGCAATTTTTACTAACCTCAAAATTTGCATGTGTATCATTTACCAGAAGCGGGAACTCCCAGGGATCAAGCCTGCATCCCAGGCCCATTTAGTCACTGTAACCACTTCTCCCTCCCTCCTGCCCACCTCCCTGAAGCCATCCCACAGGCCTTAGCTGGAGTGTCCCAGGGATACAGGCTACTGGGAAAGACAAAGGCAAGGATACAGTCAAGAAAAGGTTCAGTCCTAATCCTGGCTTGTTTGCATCTCTTGAAACAGTCTGTCTTGAAGAACGTTCAGGGACTGCAAATCAGTGCAGTGGTGAGCGTGCTCCCGCTTGTTTTCTAAATGTGAGTGTGAAGACACTTTGTACAGTGTCTATGTGAAAGCAACACTCTTGTCAATGTGCAGTTTTTATTCTTTCAACCAAACTCGGCAGGTTCTCCCTTTGTCCCAGACCAGGGGTCTTAGGGCCCCTTTCACCTTGTGTCTTGGCTCAATTATGAGGCTTATCTAAAGGCCTCATGATTTCCTTGGGGACCGGGACTGGTCTTTCCTCCAAATCCTTGTTAGTCCACTCTCAGTCTGTCTGTCCGTCCACACCTTTTCAGATGACGTGCTTGATGGTAAATAAGACCGCATGGACTGAAGTCTTCGAGAAGAAGGAAACAAAAATAGCCCAGCTGGCTAATGCTCACAGAGACTGGGATGCTGTACGAGTAAGCTGTTGCTGAGAATTTCCACTTTTGTATTTCCTGACTGGCCTGCGCAAACTGGCCCTTTTCTCAATGTAATGATTTTCCTCATTTGTTTTTTTTTTTTTTTAAATCATTTTATTAGGGGCTTGAGTTAGTTAATTGTGCCAGCCTGGCCGATAATCACATGTGGTGCTGGTTGAAAGGCGGAGGGATAAATGGGTGGTGAAGCCTCGCCTTTCTAGTTCTCGGGTCTCTTGTTTTGTGATGGTTGTATCGGGTGCAGCTGCCTTAGCGGTTCCCTGCTTCAGCTTGCAAGATTGACTTCCTACAAGACATCCCCAAGGAGAAGCTACGTGGACCTATCTCGATGCAGCCCTGGGTGCTGGAGCAGCCGTGTGGAAACCCCTGCGAGTGCTGAGATGTTTGTTCGTTCACTGACTCAGCTTTCCTCCTGCAGTCGGCATCATTGCCTCTGTTTTGTGAGGTGGAGGACTTTGTGGACTGGTGTTGGGTAAATGGGTTCATGTTGGACTTGTGGGCTTGGGCAGCATTGGGTTGAGATGTTTTCGTGATGCACATTTTCTTTACATAAAACTCTCTCATACATGAGTCGCTGTGGATTTGTTTCTCCAAAGTACCTAAACTAATACAGGGCTCATACAACTCTTATCACAATCCATACATCAATTGTGTAAAGCGCATTTGTACATTCATTGCCCTCGTCATTCTCAGAACATTTCCTCTCCACTTAAGCCCTGGCATTAGGTCCTCATTTTCCCCCTCCCTCCCCGCTCCCCACTCCCTCACGAGCCCTTGATAATTTATAAATTATTATTTTGTCATATTTTGCCCTGTCCGACGTCTCCCTCGGAAACAGATTTGTGCTCGTGGAAGAAAAGTTCATTCGCCAGTGGCCCTGGAGTGAATCTTCTAGGAGCAATGAAGTATTGCATTCATCAGCCTGTGCCTCTCAGAAGGTTCTGGGTGGCCTACACAAGTCGTCAAGGGATCCTTGTAGAGCTACGTAATAAGAGCCCTAAAGAATAGGCACTACTGTCTCAGAATGTCCTTTATTCTTGCAAACACATATAAATGGGTGTTTCATGGGCTGGCAGACGTGACCTTAGGAAGGAGGGGATGTGATGAGAATCTGCAAGGCTCTCAGGGCCCGTCTCTGCTCCCCAGGGCAGCGTGGAGGCCAGCTGTCTTGAGAGTGTAGAACATCTCTTCTGGTCAGACAAAGTCGGAAGATTTAAAACAATAAACAGTGCTACTACAATAATGCTTACTAGGAAGATGGGGGTGATTTCAGAATGCTTTGCTATCATCCAATACCATGTTTTGAGAGTAGCAAAGGATTAGAAAAGTGCTTCATCATCCATCTGTAAGCAGTCTTCCTGATGACAGGTTAGCCTGCCTCAAGTGACGTCAGAGATGCTGTTGTGCCCGCGAGGGAGGTGGCTCCGACTGATAAGCACTAGTTCTACCGTGCATAAAGAGGGCAACACCGCCCAGGCCTGCACTGTGCTTCCTCACCATTGCTCTTATGTCTGAGCCCACTGCTGCAGCCACTGTGTCCTTCCATCTGGTCGAGGGCCTTCCCCTTTGTTGCTGGCCCTCTCCTTTACCGAGCATGATGTCCTTGTCCAGGGACTGTCTCTCCTGACTACAAGTCCAAAGTACATGAGATGAGATGTAAGAGATCAATATCCTATTTTAATAATGTGTAAGCTCAGTAGCCTACATCAGCCTAAAACCAACCTATTAGTCAAAGTTACCTGGCAGATTACTTTTATTGCCTGTCAGGATTTTGTTTGTTTGGCTTTTTTTTTCAAAACCATTTTATTGGGAGTTAATACAGGTTTCATGGCTCTCTAGTTCAATCACATCGAGCAGTATTGTACAGTTGTGATCACAATCAGTTTCATTCTTTTCCTTCTTGAACTCCTTGACATCAGCTCCCTTTTACCCACCCCTGGTTTGTTTTTTATTTCAGGTAACAGAAAAGCAACCAGAAATAAAAAAACATTTCCTGCCGTCAAATCAGTTCCACTCATAGCGACCCCACAATGGTCTCCAGACAGCCTCGTTTTCAGGGAGCAACTGGTTAACCCATCAACCTCTTAGTTAACCACCCAACACCTATCCCACACCGCCACACCTTACATTTTCTAATATGTGACAGTAATCAACACCTTCATGGTGGTCTATAAGGTTTAAGATAATTTTTGCATACTTGTATCTTTTAATTTCTCAACAACCCCGAGACACAGTGGTATTATTTTTATCCCCCACTTTGCAAAGGTGGTAACTAAGTCTGAAAAAGATTAAGTGATTTGTCTAAGGTCACACAGCTAGTAAGTGGTAAAGGTGAGGGTGGAGTGCTTGTGTACTGGGCTGCAATAACAAAAATAAGTTACCATTTCCTGGGGACTTCCTGCAGACTTTGCATCCTCCTCAAGCCTCACAACTATCCTCTGAGGAGGCTAGCAGCCCTCCGTTCATGTCAGACCAACTTGTTGAGGGCATCACCTATAAGCAGCAGAGCCGGAATTCAGATCTGTGTGACTTCAGATGTAACCGTTATGTAGATTTTGAGTTTTTAATTTATTTGGCACTGACCAGTTTGTAAAATT
>NW_022103915.1:30435805-30436515 GCF_000313985.2 Echinops telfairi
TCAGAGAAAGGGCAGCAGATTACGGACAGCTGGGGTCTGGGCACAGCTGAGTGAAGACACCCAGGCAACCCAAGTAAGCAAAGCAGGATGGGAGCCCGGGTCCCAAAAAGCTGCAGGAGGTGCTGAGTGGAGGAGCTCTGACCACCACTCTCAGAGGGAGCTGTGTGTGGGGGCAGATCTGAATGAAGGGAAGAACCAGACTCTCTTCTCTACCTGCTTTCCAGCCATCACTCCATCATCAAAGCCTTCCGCAAAACCAAGCAGTAATGACGGATATGCTTGCCCTAGCTATCTGGCCTACTTCCACGCGCGCTCCACTGAAGATGCTCATGAGCTAATGGCAAAGCAAGTGGCAGGCCCAGAAGGGGGGAAAGAAGGAAACAATCAGAGAGAAATCCCAGGGGTGGGCTGCGGCTGCTGGGGACCACATGTACAGCAGAGGGGAAATTGCTTCACCTTGTGTCGTCCTGATGTGGCCAAGTGCATCGGGCCTTTCTTCCAGCACTAAACACCAGTCTCTTGCAGCCACAGGGTTTTTATTGGCTTATGAGGAAGCCCAGTGGCCTAACAAGCACTCAACTTTGAACCAGCAGCTTCACGGAAGAAAGATCTAGCAATTTGTTTCCCTAAAGATTCAAAAAACCTCTCTGCCATCAGGGCTGATTCCAACTCATAGAGACCCGACCCTTTAGGATAGAGTAGAACAGCCC